>NC_057813.1:504964297-505264297 GCF_018294505.1 Triticum aestivum
GAAGATGAATTGGAAGTGCCCTGATAATTTGAATCTCAAGGATTAACGGGTTGTCGATTGAGACCCGCCTTTGGAAAAGCTAAGTCGAAAAGCGGTGAGACCTCTGTTCGACGTTTGCGCGTGTCGGATTTAGGGATCCGGCAACCCTTGAGAGGTTTGAACTCTGGGATGCGTGCGGAGATCTCAACCTGCCAAGCCTGCCTACTCGCAATCCTCCCTACCCTAGCGCGTCGAGCTCAAAGAGACACAAAGACACAGAGATTTATACTGGTCCGGGCCACCGTTGTGGTGTAATACCCTAATCCGGTGTGGTGTGGTGGATTGCCACGAGGGGCTATGGATGAACAAGCCTCTGGAGGTGAGGTGTTCTTAAGCTGGTGTGGTGCTCTACTTGTTCTGATTTCGGTCCCCTTCCCATGGTGGTGGCTAGTCCTATTTATAGTGGCCTTGGTCCTCTTCCCAAATATGAGCGGGAAGGGATTCCACAACGGCGGTATATGAAAGGGGACAAGTAGTACAGTCTATCCTGACAAAAGTAGCCTTCGCCTGCGAAGAGCCTCTGGTTGTGACGCTGCGGTGGGCTTGGCGATGACCTCCGTCCTGCCGTCCTGGCGGTCTTGGTCTTGTTGCACCAGAACAGAAACCTTTGGCTGATTCCTCAGGACTCCGCGCCTGTGGCTTGCTTCCCTTGCACCAAAGAGGAAACCTGCACTCTGCACCCGCCTGGCGCCCGCCTGGCCTTGGTCGTCATGGCTCACGTCAGACCGAGCCTCATGAGATATCTTGCATAGAACTCTCCGCCCCTCAGGAGCCCTCCTGAGGAGGCCACTCCCTTCGGGGGTCTTGGCATCGCCCACCTCGTGAGGCTTGGCCCCTCGCGAGGGTCTTGCAGTGTTGGTGCTGAAGCTGGGTCGTACCAGGCCGTCGATGGAGTTACACGATGGGCCACAGGCAGGCAGCGCTGGATACCCCCAAATCCAGGACGCCGACAGTAGCCCCCGGGCCCAAGGCGCGCTCGGACTTGGCTTCCAGGCGAAGCCAAGGGGCAAGTGCGGAGCACCGTGGGCCCTAACCGCTTGCGGCCTTGATGACGTGTGGCGATTGATTAGACGTGGGCGACTCCGTTTCCCCATGCTGCCTCGGCAACTGCTCCTGTCTGACAAAAATGGGTGCCGCTTGCCGCCAGTCTTTCATTGCTCCTTCTTCGTCTTGCTCCAGACCCCCTTCTCCCCACAGTAGAAGAGCTCACCAGATCTGCCGATTTTCCACCAAATCTTCTGCTTGATGGCCACCGAGAAGGCCACGGCTTCCTCCTCGGCTGCCGGCTCCGCTTCGTACAAGCTAGGGCTGCTGGCGCCCTGCATGACCAGGGAGAAACTCCAGGCCATGCTCCTCCTAACGGCAAGCGACGATAGTGAGTGGAAGAAGACCGTGCTCTGGGTCGCCACCGCCTCACCGTAGCCCGTGGGCAGCAACTTCTTCCCCTTCTTCATGCACAATGTCTTCTCAGGGCCGGTACCTCCATTCTCCCCCTTCTTCTTCGCCATCCTTTACTACTATGGTCTCCTCGCGCTCCATATCCATGCCAACTCCATCCTCCTTGTGTCCCTTTTCGCCTTCTATTGTGAGGCGTTCATGGGGGTGATGCCCTCCGTCGCGCTGTTCCGCCATTTCTTCTACCTCCGCAAGACCGGCAACAATCCGGTTGGGTGCATCGGCTTCGTCGCGGCGCAAGGTGGTAACACAATCTCCCGCGCCGGGAAGAATGTGGAGGATGCCATGAAGAGGTGGGTCTTGATGGATGCCAAGAGCTCCCAGAGCTTGCTGAAGCTGCCGACCGCATTCCCCGTCTCTGAGAAGTGGTGGAGTTCTGAGAAGATCACCGACCCTTCCCTGACACCGTTCATGTGGAAGATGGATAGGGAGCTGAAGAGCGCGAAGCTGAGGGGGGCGATGCTCATCAGGGAATTCCTGAAGCGACGCATTGTGCCGCTTCAAGACCGCCTCGCCCCTTGTGGAAGCTTGGTGGTGATGACGACAAAATCCGCCTGCGTAGAGATCCCCTTCCCTAGGAGGAGCTGAACAAGGTGCTTCTCTACCTAACGGGGAAGGACCCGAGTGACCCTCTGGAAGACTGGCTTCTGCTGTACTGCCGTGATGACACAGAGAAGGTTGTCGCGACCATGCCTATCTTCGACGAGCTTGGGTTCGTGCGGCTGGGGCTTTCCCTGCTGCCTACTACTTTGGTGCACCTGTCCTCCGATGACCAATCCTCCGAGGTCACCAAGGATGAGGTTGTGGAAGAATCCTCTGCTCTGGAGCGAAGGGAGCTCCTGCGCGACCTTCCCGATGATAACGACGACGACAAGCCCCCGGTGGTGGAGGTGCCGCGCCCTCCAGGAGTCACCACGAGGTCTGGGGTGGCCTCCTCGAAGCAGCCCAAGCGAGAGGTCATGAAGAAAAGCAGGTTCGCGCTGATCCCTTCGGGCAGCAGCACACCTTCACCGACGCCATCCCGGGTGCCGCCAACTGCAAGCTCTCCTGCCCCCAAGAGCTCGGCACCAGCTGCTCCACCCCAGCACCCGCTGCTGAGCATGAAGAGGAGCTATGCTTTCGTTGACCAGTAAGTCTCTTCCTTGACCCTTCTTGTTGGTTCTTCAAGTGGCACTGAGCGCGTTAGGCAACAGTCATCGAAGAAGCAGAAGGAGGGCACGAAGGTTGCCGTGGTCGCAAGCGGTGATGCCGCCACTGCGATCCTGGTGGAGAAGAGTGCTGCTGCCCCTGCAGCCCCAGGGGCGATGCCAACTCTGGAGGACGTGGATGCCCATCCTCGGGAGGTGCCGGTGCCCTCGGCAGGCCCGACTCCTCCGGCACACAGCCTTGCTACGGCTGCTGAGGACAACCAGCCCCCGGTCCTTCTGAGGCTGAGGTTTCTTCTGCCTTGGCGCCAAGGGCGTCTCCTCCGTTGCCCAGCGCGTGGCCGAGCCATGGTGCTCCTGCTCCCTTTGGGACCCTGGAAGAGGCAAGGGCGGCGCTGGACCTCCTCCAGGGTGAACTTCAGGGCCCAGATCATCGTTCGGGGCAGGGACGCCTGGGGCTGATCTCTAGTTGGCTCAAGGCTGATGCGTCTGTTCGCGCGACCTGGGGTTCTGCAGAGGAAGCCCAAAAGGTGCTTGGGGTGGCCGCCACGGCGCGCGACCTGGCGCGGCAGGAGGCCACAAAAGATGAGGACCGATGCCGCGTGGTAGTGGCTGATCTGAAGGCTCTCCAGGACTGGCAGGCCACCCAGGGCAGCCAGCTCCAGGAGCGTGAGGAGAAGCTGAAGGCCCAGGAAGCTGCCATCACCAACCGAGACACTGAGGTGAAGAAGACGGCCTTAGAGCAGGCTGGAGAGCGCGACGCCTGACGAAGCTGAAGGACGAGGCGGAGGCAGCCCAAGCGGCCCTGGCCGAGGCCAAGAAGGTGGCCGCCATGGGCACGCTTCCACAAGGCCCAGAAGGCGCTCTTTGGAGATGATCCCTCGAGAAGGCGGTGGTGACGACCCCGAGGGAGAGCCCCGCTGCTCTGCTTCCTAAAGTTGTGGCGGTGCTCGAAGATGCTGTCGACGGGTTTGCATCCTTGGTGGAAAGTGAGGCACGCTCACTTTCTTCCTCCGCTCTGACGTGCGTCTTCAGCCATCTTTATCTCCAAGATGCCGGCCTCAACCTCTCTTCCTTCCTTACTCTGGTGGACACCGACTCCCAGGATGCCGTCGCTGCCACCGTGAAGAGCTTCGTGGATGCCATGCTGAGCAAGTACCTGGTGGTTGGTCCTCCAACTGAAGCTGATGGAACGGGTGACACGCCCGGCGACGAGGCCCTACTGGCGGGCAGTGGTGACACCCAAGTCTGAAGAGGTGGCCTGGCGATTCTGCGTTTGCTTGTTTATCCCGCATCATGCGACGTGCCTTGGGAAGGCGTTTAAAACTATTTGTTTGGAACAATATGTCTTGTAATAACTAGATTATGCTCCTTCAGCTTTTCCGTTTGCTTTGTTGTTCTACGCCGGCAGAGCTCGGCCCCGCGCGTACCTGAGTCGTTGTTGGGTCGTACAGATCACCAAGACGAGCCCAAGAGGTGAGGGGCTACGTGAGCAGTTAGGCTCCTGAGTCACGATGCTCAGGAGTCCTCCTTGACGTGCGAACAACTTTGGAAAAGGTGCAGGGGCAAGCCTTGGTATTCTGCATCGGGAGGGCCCGGCCCTGCGCATGCCTCAGCCATTGTTGAGTCATCCGGATCACCAGGACGAGCCCAAGAGGTGAGGGGCTACGTGACCAGTTAGGCTCCTGAGTCGCGATGCTCAGGATTCCCCCTTGGCGTGCGAACGACTTGAAAAGGAAGGATGACAGCCAGGTCTTGGCGTTCTGCGTCGGTAGGGCCCGACCCCACGCATGCCTCAGCCGTTGTTGAGTCGTCCGGAGCACCAGGACGAGCCCAAGAGGTGAGGGGCTACGTGAGCAGTTAGGCTCCTAAGACGCGATGCTCAGGAGTCCCCCTTGACATACGAACATACCATCATACCTTTCCCTTGCCGAGCTCTCGCTTGGGAGGGGTGCGCGAAGACCAGGCCCATGAGGCCTGGCGAGGTGGGGCACGCTAGGCATGACCTGAGCGTAGCCCCCGTGCCCAGCCCCCTCATGCTACCTTCCCGAGGGAGAGCAGCGTGGTGAGGCTAGTCACTGAGCCTGAAGACTCCCTAAGGTTAATGCGGCCGTGAGGCCACCCCTAGTTGTTTATCACCAGCACGGAGCATAGCGCTTCCACTCTTGCACGGGCATAGCCGCTCCTCAGCAGTGTCGACGGCCAGCGCGGAGCATGGTGCTTCCATTGGTGCGTGGGAGGGGTCTCCCTCCGAGGAGAGCCCCCGGAGCGTGTGAGGGAGTCCTGGATAAGGGGGTATCCGGAAAGCCGGACTATATGCTTTGGCCGGACTGTTGGACTATGAAGATATAAGATTGAAGACTTCGTCCCATGTCCGGATGTGACTCTCCTTTGCGCGGAAGGCAAGCTTGGCGATCCGGATGATATATCTCCTTCTCTGTAACCGACTCTGTGTAACCCTAGCCCCCTCCGGTGTCTATATAAACCGGAGGGTTTAGTCCGTAGGACAAGACAATCATAATCATAGGCTAGCTTCTAGGGTTTAGCCTCTACGATCTCGCGGTAGATCAACTCTTGTAATACTCATATCATCAAGATCAATCAAGCAGGAAGTAGGGTATTACCTCCATCGAGAGGGCTCGAACCTGGGTAAACATCGTGTCCCCAGCCTCCTGTTACCATTAGCCTTAGACGCACAGTTCGGGACCCCCTACCCGAGATCCGCCAGTTTTGACACCGACATTGGTGCTTTCATTGAGTGTTCCTCTGTGTCGTCATCATAAGGCTTGATGGCTCCTTCAACCTTCAACAACGCCATCCGGGGTGACACTTCCCCCCGGGACAGATCTTCGTGTTCGGCGGCTTCGCACTGCGGGCCAACTCGCTTGGCCATCTGGAGCAGATCGACAGCTACGCCCCTGGCCATCAAGTCAGATTCGGGAACCTAAACTACACTGCCGACATCCGCGGAGACTTGATCTTCGATGGATTCGAGCCCACGCCAGGAGCGCCGAACGATCGCCACGTGCATGACTTAGATCTGCCGTCAGACAGTATTCGGGATATCGTGCCTGCTACAGCTCCGGACTTTGATCCAGAGCAGATCGTGCCATCCGAGGACGGGCGGATAGACCCCGCCACGGAGGCCGCACACCTATCAGCGTTGGAGCCAAACACAGACTCCGCTCCTAAGGAAATCTGTGTCTCTGGACCCCCGGACTTGTCTTCGGTCGTAGGTTCCGGACCGCGTGCATCCATGCCCATCGAACCCGATTGGGCTCCAATGAGGGAGTTCACCGCCGCGGATATCTTTCAGCACTCCCCCTTTGCCGATGTGCTAAATTCATTAAGCTCTCTCTCTCCTCAGGAGATTTCTGGCGAACTATATCCGGCTCGAGTGGGAAGCAGGCGACGAAGTAATTCGTTGGCTACCCACCACCCTCTTCATAGCCACGGTCGATGATCTGACGGACGTGCTTGACTTCGACTTTGAAGACATCGATGACATAGACCATGATGCGGGAGAAGAAGAGGAACCACCACCCACAGGGTGCTGGATTGCCACCTCTTCATATGATATATATATGGTAGACACCCCAAAGACAACAATGGCGATGAGGCAACAGAAGATAACCCCTTAGGGAGGAAACTAGAGCATGGGCGTCATGTGCGCCGCTCTAAGCCTCGCCACAGCAATACCGGCACAGGAGATGAAAACAATCAGGATACTGCCGAAGATGAATACAACCCTGATCAGCCTGCCTTTGAACAGGCCGAACAGGAGCACGAGCATGCTAGCCCATGCAAACAGGCGACGGACGGAGATTTGAAGGATGACAACTATATGCCTCTCTCCGAAGACAAGGTGAGCCTAGATGTAGGACCTTGAAATATGTCTAGAGGGGGGGGGTGATTAGACTACTTGACCAATTAAAAACTTAACCTTTTCCCAATTTTAGAGTTTGACAGATTTTAGCAACTTTGGACAAGTCAAGCAATCATCACACAAATCAAGCAGTCATGCAAAGAGTATATAGGCAGCAGAAATTAAAGCATGCAACTCGCAAGAAAGTAAAGGGAAGGGTTTGGAGGATTCAAACGCAGTTGGAGACACGGATGTTTTTGGCGTGGTTCCGATAGGTGGTGCTATTGTACATCCACGTTGATGGAGACTTCAACCCACGCAGGGTAACGGTTGCGCGAGTCCACGGAGGGCTCCACCCAAGAAGGGTCCACGAAGAAGCAACCTTGTCTATCCCACCATGGCCTTCGCCCACGAAGGACTTGCCTCACTAGCGGTAGATCTTCACGAAGTAGGCGATCTCCTTGCCCTTACAAACTCCTTGGTTCAACTCCACAATCTTTGTCGGAGGCTCCCAAGTGACACCTAGCCAATCTAGGAGACACCACTCTCCAAGAAGTAACAAATGGTGCATTGATGATGAACTCCTTGCTCTTGTGCTTCAAATGATAGTCTCCCCAACACTCAACTCTCTCTCATAGGATTTGGATTTGGTGGAAAGAAGATTTGAGTGGAAAGCAACTTGGGAAGGCTAGAGATCAAGATTCATATGGTAGGAATGGAATATCTTGGCCTCAACACATGAGTAGGTGGTTCTCTCTCAGAACTGGTAAGTTGGAAGTGTAGGTTTTGTTCTGATGGCTCTCTCCAAGAATGAAGAGGAGGTGGAGGGGTATATATAGCCTCCACACAAAATCTAACCGTTACACACAATTTACCAATCTTGGTGGGACCGAATCAATAAACTCGGTCAGACCGATTTAGTAAACCTAGTGACCGTTAGGATTTTCGGTGGGACCGAAACGCAACTCGGTGAGACCGATATGGTTAGGGATAGGGCATAACGTAATCTCGGTGAGACTGATTACACAAACTCGGTGAGACCGATTTTGGTAATTAGCTAACCAGAGAGTTGATCAGGTAAACTCGATGGGACTGATTTGCTCTTTTCGGTGAGACCGAAATGTTACAAAAGGGAAACAGAGAGTTTATATTGCAATCTCGGTGGGACCGATCGCTCACTTCGGTTAGACCGAAACGTTACAAAGGGAAACAGAGAGATTACAATCCCATCTCGGTGAGACCGAGATCCCTATCGGTGAGACCGATTTGCCTAGTGTTTGTGGCAGTGGCTATGACATCTGAACTCGGTGGCGCCGGATAGAAAGAATCGGTGAGACCGATTTTGGCTTTAGGTTTAGGTCATATGTGGATGTGAGAAAGTAGTTGAGGGTTTTGGAGCATATCACTAAGCACATTAAGCAAGAGGCTCATTAAGCAACACCTCATCCCTCCTTGATAGTATTGGCTTTTCCTATAGACTCAATGTGATCTTGGATCACTAAAATATAAAATGAAGAGTCTTGAGCTTTTGAGCTTGAGCCAATCCTTTGTCCTTGATATTTTGAGGGATCCACTTTCATCATCCATGCCATGCCATTCATTGAGCTTTCCTGAAATATATGTCTTGGAATAGCATTAGCTCAATGAGCTATATGTTGTTATGAATTACCAAAACCACCTAGGGATAGTTGCACTTTCAATCTCCCCCTTTTTGGTAATTGATGACAACATATAGATCAAAGCTTCGACAAATGATAATAAGATTGAAAAACATCGTCGCTTTGAGAAGTATGTGATAAGAAAGAGCTCCCCCTAAATTTGTGCATAGTTTAAGATTTGCTTTGGACTGCAAATGCAAAAGGAATTAGGCTCATGGGTTACTCTTTCATGTCACATACATCTTGGTGGAGCGCTCAAAATAATAAAGATTGAATACATGCACTCATCACCAAGCAAAGTGAATGATCATATAAGGATAAGTAAGATAATAACATATAATCAAGCATAAGTGTAGCTTATGATCAAACACATGATCATCAATGTCTCACAGGTAATGCATAGTATCTCAAGCAATCAAAATCAAACAAGTTTAACCAAGAAGACAAGAGAGAACAAAAAACAACAAATCTCTCTCTCAAAGCCTATGATCTATACATTTTTCTCCCCCTTTGGCAACAAGTTACCAAAAAGTTCATAGAAAATGCATAGTGCTAGATCGTCTCTCAGGCTTGGTCTTCAGTTGGTGGTGTAGAGATGGATCCTTGGACGAAGACTTCAGTTGATGTAGAGGGAGCTGGAGGAGTTGGTGCTAGAGTTGGTTGCCCTGGAGCTGTAGGAGCTGTAGCTGGTGCAGATGATGTGGCTCTTGTGTCTGTCACAGGCACTGCAGCTGACGTCTGAGCTCTAGGCACTCTGGCAAATGCATCTGTGGTTGTCTTGCCCTTCCTCTCCTGCATGTCATCCTGCAGCTGCTGCACAACTGACTGAATCTCACTTACTTTGACATCAAGATCATAGAATTTTTGTTCCATGATCCTTTCTAGGCTCTCCTGGTTTTGAGTTAGGGTGGCCAACCCCTTCTCAATCCTCAGTGTTGATGCTATCAAGTAACCAAGCTGCTCTTGTTTGGTCTTCAAGAAATACTCAGATGCCTCCTCTTGAGTTGGCATCTTGGCAGCCTTCTCTTTCCTTGCTTTTTCTTTCTTCTCTTGAGCTTGCACTGATGATGGATCATTCTCATTCATGACAACTTGATTGTCCTCAAAGTCTGGATAGAGAGGAAAATGTTCCTTATCCAACTGATACTTTCCTGTGCCCATCTTTGAGTTAATCAACTCCTGAATCTGTGGGGCATATCCACAACTTCTCTTCTGATCTGCTGTAGTCCTCTTAATGGTTTCTACCATAAGGCTCATGACCTTGAATTTTTGGGGCACATAAAAAATGTGAAGCATGTTAATTGCATGCCCTCTTATCATGTTGTGGTCACCTGATTTGGGCAAAAGAGTGTGCCTTAAGATCCAGTTGATCATAGGCAGCCCTGACAGAAGAAAATGGACTGGCCCAAATGAGAAAGTCTCAAGGGCTTTGTCTGGGATCTCTTTGTACATATGTGACATAGAATTGTGTCCCATCTTCTTATTGGCATAAATATCCAAATCATCTTCACTCTCTTTTGGGGCATTGATCAGATTTGCCCATTCCTCTATGGTTGACTGATATCTTGTTCCTTCAGACATCCAAACTATCCTGCCATCTGGATAGAAGTGTGCTGTGGAGTAGAATTGCATAATGAGTTCATCATTCCAGTTGGTGGGCTTCTGCCCAACAAAATTTGCAACTCCACAAGCAATGAAACTGTCTTGCACTCCAGGATAGTGTTCTTCATTTTCCTTTATGTAGGTCTAGTCGACCCATCTCATATCACACACTATAGGCTTCTTGTCCAACAAGATTGTCTCATAGAAGTCCTGCTGCTCCTTGGTATGGAACCTGCAATCTACATCAGTCCTTCTCCTGGTGGCATATGGATCAGACAATCTCCATAGCCTCAACCCTGAGTCTTTCCTGATCTTCATGTTCTCAGCCACAGGATGAGCATCATTGTGGTCTGGAATCTTGGGTTTGAGCTTTCTTAGGACCTGCCCTTCTTCATCTTCCTCAGCAGCAACCTCAGGCATTGGGGCCTTGTTCGTCTCAGCTGCTGGTATGCTCCTGGTATTTCTATTTGGTGCAATCTTGGGCTTGGGGGCAGCTTTGGGTGCTTCTTTGGGCTTGGATGTTGCAGCCCCTGACTTTATTGCATCACCCATAAGCTTCTGTGCCTTTGGTGCTGGTGCATCAACCTCTTCTTCCTCTTCCATCATGGTAGGTTGACCAACAACTCTGGCCATGGTCTTCTTGACCCTTTCCTTCCTTTTCTTTCCTTCTGTAGCTGGCTCTTCAGGCATCTCAGGTACTTGAGTTGATCCTATGGCTTTGGACATTGGTTGTCTCCCTGCTGGCCTTTTGATCTTCATGCCTGGCTTTATGTTCTTTGCTGAGCCATACTCCTTCTTGAGCACTACCTTCTTGGAAGTAGCCTCATCTTCTACTGCCACATAGTCCTCATCCTCTGAGTCTGAGGTTCTCTTCCTTCTTGCTCTTGTGGCTGCTTTGGGCAAGTTGCTAGGAGTACTTCTGCTGCCTTTATCTGAAGAACTTGAGGGACTAGTGCCCTCACTCATGTGAATCTGCTCTTCTTCCCTGTTTTGACTGTCAATAAGGTCTGACATGCTGCAAATCACTGACTGCTGACCCTATGAATAGTTATAGTTGAGACAGAGTGGATGAGCATCATAAAATGCAGAGATTTTTGCAAAAGAATGATTTAAAAACTTAGTTTTAGTTTCCATAGAAAGCATTTCGGATCTACCGATTTTCAAACTCGGTGATACCGAAGCAGTTTTGGAACCTAAACTAGTGATCTCGGTCAGACCGAGTCACAGTTCGGTGGCACCGAGACTGCTAGGGTTTCACAAAGTTCTAAAATCGGTCACACTGATTTGTAATTCTCGGTCAGACCGAGACTTACTAGTGCAATGGCGTTAGCCAAATCGGTGGGACCGAGTTTTTCAACTCGGTGGGTCCGAGATGGTTTCGGCGGAAACCTAACCCTAAATTTTCGAATCACATCTATTCTAAGGATCACATTGGCTGGATAGGAGTGTTTCAATCGTGGCAAGATGCATTACAAACACAATGTGCTGAGAATCAGATGAGGAAAGCACTGTGATTGAGTTCATACCCTAGTTCGGCGGTGAACTCGCTACGGCGGCAACGGCTGAGAAGAAATCCGTTGACGGCGGCGGAGACCAGCGACAGGAGGCGGCTGGCGACGAAGTCGACGATCCGTAGACCTAGTAGGTAGAGCGAGCTACGCGCGGGCGAAGGGGTTTGGAGGAATTTCCAAATTTTACCCGTGTCTATATATAGCCCGACACTGTCGGTGTGACCGAGTTGAATAACTCGGTGGCACCGAGATGCATAACTGTTAACAGTTACAGCAACTCGGTGTGACCGAAAAGTTCATATCGGTTGCATCGAGATTGAAAACCTAGATTGACTTAGTGATCTCGGTAGGACCGAAATGGAGGAATCGGTCAGACCGAGAATCACAAAGAAGTTTTGGAAGTTTAAGTCTATGACGAATCGGGGACTCCAAGTGCTCCTCACACAAAGTGGTTGGAATCTGACTTGATCAAATTTTGTGATGTAGCATGAATAGAGTTTGAGACGACAAAAGCATAGATAGCTAGAGAAGGTTCTTAGGCATTCTTGTCCATCCACTTGGCCGAAGAAAAAGGAAACCAATCAATCAAAACAACAAGTGGATGTCCTCGAATCAATAAAATATGCAACCAGCATGGTCACACAATAAAATGACAAATGAAATATGTGGCAAAGCATGCACAACCAATTCTAGCATCTATCAAACAATTGGCGATGACTAGGTCATCTATATATATGAGTATATTGACTTAGGAGTCAAATGAGAACATTTGATCATAGGTCATACTCATCGTTTAAGCTCAAGTGGGGTTACCACTTTTACATAATGCATTGATGTGTTCACATCATTAGAGTTGCTTTGACTCAATTCTTAGAGTTAAGCTCCCCCTAGATGTGAGATCCCCCCTTAGAGGGATGAACCAACCTTGGGTTTTGTCGATGATGACTTCATGTAGGTGTTGAAGATGTGGATGCTCAAAGTTGATGTAGATCATTTGGAGCAATCTTTTGGAGTGAGTTGCACTTTCAACATACCTACATGGGTTAGCCCCACAAGGAACAAAACAAGAATATCCATAGACATAGAGTGATGCACACACAAGATGATGTCCATGAAATCATTTGGTTACCTTGTCCCTTGCCTTACCAACATGAGGGTTTGTGACTCCTTGACCTAGTGCAAGATGTGGAGGTTGATTGCACTTGTTCTTGCCATAAAGATATGATTGAAGAATGTTGGCGGAGTCACCCTCAAGAACTCTCTAGTTCTTCTTCTTCGGGATCCACATCATCTTGATGGGAATCCTTGGAGTTGTGGTTGTAATTGATGAAGTAGAACTTGACGTAGTCTTGGGAACCCACTTGACCAAGGCCTTAGGTGCTTCTTCAAATGCATCAATCTCCTCTTGAAGCTTGTCCTTGCCTTTATGGTCTTGTGGTGGAAGATCATCTTGAGCTTGTGTTCCCTTGAAAGAAGTAGGATCATACTTCTCTTGTTGAGGAACAAACTTAGTCTTGGGGTATTGATCTTCTTCCCACTCAACTCCATTGGCATTGAACTTTCGTTCAAAACCAACACCTTGATTCTTCTAGTGGCTTCCTTGCTTGCGTACAATTTCCTCGAATTGCTTAATCCCGGCAAGGCTCTTGTATACACCTTTCTCTATAATTCCCTTCAGTAAGCTATTTTCTTGCTCAAGTGTAACTTGGCTAAGATAATCATTAGTGGAATCAAGAGAACTACTAGAAGCAACAATATTTGATTTAGCATTGTTATTGTTACTACTAGAGAAAGAATCTTTCTTGTTCTTGTTACTAGACTTGACTTGAGGCATGTAGGTAGATAAGAGTAAACGCTTGGCAATATAAGAAGAACTTTTCTTGCGAAGATCATCATTGATTGCCTTAAAAAACTCATGCTCTTGCTCAAGATTGAGCTTTTCAAAGCGTAACTTCTCACAACCCTTAAAAGTTCTCGATGATTTTCGAAGATAGTTTCATGAGCTAACTTAAGAATGTTTAGTTCTTTAGTTAGAAGCTCAATCTTCTCCTTCTCACTGTCATTTATTTTATCTCGTTTAGCATGATAAATTAACATTTCATCATAGTATTCATCACTAGAGTTGTCAATAAGTAAATCATCATCCTAGCAAGTCATCTTCATCACTATTGAAATCAACATACTCGGGATGTGTTACCTTTGGAACTTTGGCCATGAAGCATCTTCCAATTCCTTCATTTGGTGAGTCAAATATGTCGTAGGAGTTGGTTGACACAAGTGCTAGACCGGCAACACCTTCATCTTGAGTATGTTCAGAGTCGGAGTGATAGCTTCTCTCGGAGTGATGTTCAGATTCGGAACCAGATACCCATTCACCAACATGAGCTTGATGCCTTCATTTTGTGTAGCTCTTTGATGACTTGTCCTTCCTTTCCGAATCTTTGCTTCTCCGTGAGGGTCTTCTTTCATAACGATCATCTCTACTCCTTCTCTCTCTTGGTGGTGATTCTTCTCTTCTACTTCTTCTTTTTGGAGAATCTTCTCTTCTTTTGTAGGGTGCCATACACTCATTGGAATAATGTCCGGGTCTCCCACAATTGTAGCAATTGCGCTCTCGACTGGAAGATCTTTTGTCATTGTAAGACCTTGACTTAGAGCTTCTTTCTTTGCTTCTACTCTTGTAGAATTTGTTGAAATTCTTCACCATTAAGCTCAATTCTTCATTGAAGGTTTGTTTCTCACTTGATGATGTGGGGGCTTCACATGAGGCTTTGTAAGCACCACTTGACTTGTTGTGAAGTTCCTCCTTATCCTTGAGTGACATCTCATGAGCAACAATTCTACCAATGACCTCCGTTGGCTTGAGATTCTTGTAATTGGGCATCATTTGAATCAATGTGCACACGGTATCATATTTTCCATCCAATGCTCTTAGGATCTCCTTGATGATGAATCTGTCGATCATCCCTTCACTCCCTAAGCCGGCAATCTCATTTGTGATAAGAGCAAGCCTAGAGTACATTTCAGCGACACCTTCACCATCCTTCATTTTGAACTTGTCAAGCTGACTTTGGAGCACATCCAACTTGGATTCCTTGACGGAGTCGGTACCTTCATGCATATAAATCAAAGTGTCCCAAATTTCCTTTGCATTCTCAAGACGGCTGATTTTCTTGAATTCTTCAGGGCACAAACCGTTGAAGATGATATCACAAGCTTGAGCGTTGTATTGCAACATCTTCAGTTCTTCCGCATTAGCTTCACGGTTCGGCTCTCTCCCATCAAAGAGGTCACCTTGCAAGCCAATACAAATAATAGCCCAAACGGCGGGGTTATGTCCGAGAATATGCATTTTCATCTTATGCTTCCAACTAGCAAAATTAGTTCCATCAAAGTAAGGACCTCTACGGTGATAATTTCCCTTGCTAGACGCCATACTCTCCTAGGTTGTGAAACCAAGGCTATGACCACCAAAAGCTATGAAAATCAAAGCAAATGGAGACCAAGGCTCTGATACCACTTGTAGGACCTTGAAGTATGTCTAGAGGGGGGGGGGGTGATGAGACTACTTGACCAATTAAAAACTTAACCTTTTCCCAATTTTAGAGTTTGACAGATTTTAGCAACTTTGGACAAGTCAAGCAATCATCACACAAATCAAGCAAGCATGCAAAGAGTATATAGGCAGAGGAAATTAAAGCATGCAACTTGCAAGAAAGTAAAGGGAAGGGTTTGGAGGATTCAAACGTAGTTGGAGACACGGATGTTTTTGGCGTAATTCTGATAGGTGGTGCTATCGTACATCCACGTTGATGGAGACTTCAACCCACGAAGGGTAACGGTTGCGCAAGTCCACGGAGGGCTCCACCCAAGAAGGGTCCACGAAGAAGCAACCTTGTCTATCCCACCATGGCCGTCGCCCACGAAGGACTTGCCTCACTAGCAGTAGATCTTCACGAAGTACGCGATCTCCTTGCCCTTACAAACTCCTTGGTTCAACTCCACAATCTTTGTCGGAGGCTCCCAAGTGACACCTAGCCAATCTAGGAGACACCACTCTCCAAGAAGTAACAAATGGTGCGTTGATGATGAACTCCTTGCTCTTGTGCTTCAAATGATAGTCTCCCCAACACTCAACTCTCTCTCATAGGATTTGGATTTGGTGGAAAGAATATTTGAGTGGAAAGCAACTTGGGAAGGCTAGAGATCAAGATTCATATGGTAGGAATGGAATATCTTGGCCTCAACACATGAGTAGGTGGTTCTCTCTCAGAACTGGTAAGTTGGAAGTGTAGGTTTTGTTCTGATGGCTCTCTCCACGAATGAAGAGGAGGTGGAGGGGTATATATAGCCTCCACACAAAATCTAACCGTTACACACAATTTACCAATCTCGGTGGGACCAAATCAATAAACTCGGTCAGACCGATTTAGTAAACCTAGTGACCGTTAGGATTTTCGGTGGGACCGAAATGCAACTCGGTGAGACCGATATGGTTAGGGTTAGGGAATAATGTAATCTCGGTGAGACCAATTACACAAACTCGGTGAGACCGATTTTGGTAATTAGCTAACCAAAGAGTTGGTCAGGTAAACTCGATGGGACCGATTTGCTCTTTTCGGTGAGATCGAAATGTTACAAGAGGGAAACAGAGAGTTTACATTGCAATCTCGGTGGGACCGATCGCTCACTTCGGTTAGACCGAAACATTACGAAGGGAAACAGAGATATTACAATCCCATCTCGGTGAGACCGAGATCCCTATCGGTGAGACCGATTTGCCTAGGGTTTGTGGCAGTGGCTATGACATCTGAACTCGGTGGCGCCGGATAGAAAGAATCGGTGAGACCGATTTTGGCTTTAGGTTTAGGTCATATGTGGATGTGAGAAAGTAGTTGAGGGTTTTGGAGCATATCACTAAGCACATTAAGCAAGAGGCTCATTAAGCAACACCTCATCCCTCCTTGATAGTATTGGCTTTTCCTATAGACTCAATGTGATCTTGGATCACTAAAATATAAAATGAAGAGTCTTGAGCTTTTGAGCTTGAGCCAATCCTTTGTCCTTGATATTTTGAGGGATCCACTTTCATCATCCATGCCATGCCATTCATTGAGCTTTCCTGAAATATATGTCTTGGAATAGCATTAGCTCAATGAGCTATATGTTGTTATGAATTACCAAAACCACCTAGGGATAGTTGCACTTTCACTAGGCAATGACGAATTCGGCGTGCCTAAGGATCCCATGGAGCAGGAGCGCTTCAAGCGCCGGCTCGTAGCAGTACAAGAAGGACGAAGAAAAAGCAACAACAGCTACAAGACAGACGTGCTGAGGTCCGGGCAGCCGAGGAATACGGACTCGAGCACCGAACAAAATGCTACCAAAAGCGCAGGCTGCTACGTCCATTTGAGGAGGAGGCACTAAAAGCCAAACGCCAGCCTACACCCCAATGCCAACACACTACAGCCATGGGCTACTCACAAGACTAGCAATACATGCTAAACAACAACATTGCAGGCGCCCCGGGCACAACAACAGCCAGGAACAGTGTCTGCAAAACTCGGCGCAACAAATATAAGCGCCCCAAGATGAAGGATAATGCCCAGGACACGACAGTCAATACAGGAGCCCGTAGCCCTCAGCCCGCTCAGCGGGAGAAGACTCCTCAAAATAATAATTTGGGCCCATCCTTCCTGAACCGCATACTCGACCGCCCATGTCAAATTCATGGTACCCCAGGAACGGCAGCCAATCATACCAATAGAGAATGCTGGGTCTTTAAACAGGTCGGCAGATCGGCGCCGGAAACAATAAGAAGGGGTCGCAGGGCAAGAAGCCTAGATCATCAAGCAACACAGGGCAAAAGAAATTTCTTCCCCCAACCAAAATCGTGAACATGACAAGCACCATCCACATCCCCAAATGGGAGTGGACGTGCACTCTTCCTAATGTCAACCCGACAAAGCAAGTTGCCCCGCCGTACCAAAATACGACCGACCATCTTCGATCGACTAGACCGCTTGGCTAGTATCAACCAGCGATATCCTCCTATTGGCGGAGACAGCAGTCCAAAAACTTGCTGCACTAAGACATAATGCACTGGATAGGTATGGACCACTCAAGGATCAAACCTACTAAAAACATCATTTCAAGGTGTCATACCAGGTGCGGAGGTCAATTGTATAGGCCCCGTCACTCTGAAGATGGTCTTCGGACCACCAAAAAGTCACTATACCAAAGAGTTGGTCTTCGATATTATCCCTCTAGGCAGTAGCTATTATGCATCACTAGCGTGAACTACGAGTCAACGCGGTATCACGCCATGCCTATGGCAATCTCAAAATACCACGCCCATGTGACGCAGCCACGATCACGGGCAAGACCGAGCCTCACCTCGGCACCGAAGAGTATTCGACCACTTTAGCAACAGAAGTAGCAAGTCGCGGCTTTTTCAATCGAACCTTGGTTCGACAGCCAAACTCCCGGACACCGATAAAGGAGTCCGAACTACTTCCCGATATCTCAGCCTGATCAGGGCTCAGATAAACCCTCCGGCATAAGCTGGGACGGGTCACATCCCACGGCTAAGCCGCTCTATGGCACACAAACGCCTCTAGCATTTTCTTTGCAGGTTCACCTTTCCACATAACTGACCGGCGACATGGAATCATCTTGGATGAACAAGGAGGGAATATTCATATATCCCCCCCCGAATACAATCCGAACATTACTTCGGATCCGTCCACAGCTCCCTACCGCCCGGTCCCAACATGTTCTACCGTCATGCCTCTCCTTTATAACATGCACCGTACTCATACGCATAGCCGCATTACTTAAATACACCATGTAGAGTCTTTTGACGGTCATCTGCTATCATTTCTCACTGACATTTTTTCATAACGGCATCCGAACATCGTGTTATGCCTTAAAACGCTAGGGGCTTCATTGCACCTGCACTATCGCAACAAAGTCCGACCACCTTCTCGGTCGTTCGACACCCCGAACTTATAACATTATATGCATCAGCTCTGAATCATGTCTTGGGTCATTGGTTGGGTTTGCCCGGCTCCCATGTATTGGTACCTTACGTTCTGCAATATCGGCTAAGGTAGCGTTGGGAGAACTACTGCGATTATGTCCTGGTTCTTCTGGACGAGCACCTTAGTAGAGAAAGCCGAAAACTGACTGTCATGATAAGGCGAGAGCTGGTCAGCTGTTCGCGAGGTTGTAAAATCTTTAATGATTTATTTCGCATAATGCCATAATAAAATGCAGAGTGCGAAGGATCGTTCTATCAATCAGGTGTTGTTAGAGCCCCTTGTGCGGTCTCCCGAACACCAGGGGTTGCGCCTACCATACTCGAATTCCTATGGCTAAGTGAGAGTAATAAAGCCCTATAGTCCGATTGCCTGGTTCATTGTGCTGAACACCTCCTTTATGGACCCAAGAATGGGGTAAAGAGTGTTCAGGTGTATCCCAAACACCCCCGTACTTCCTACGTGGGGGTAGAAGTCGACGACTGGCCAACTCTCAAGATTAATATATAAAACAGCCGCGCAGGAAGAAAACCTTCATATAACAGGCAAATACATAAATAAAAGTGTCTTTGTTCCGCCTTACAAAGGGCAGCATGGCTGCCTTCAGGGAAAAATAATGTCTTTCACACATTGCTCCGCCACAAGGCGGGCACCTTTCAGGACACCATCATAATATAATTCGGGCTTGCGGTGCTCCTTCCCCTCCGGCGGTCCCTCGGTCGTCAGCTTCTCAGCATCCAGCTTCCCCCAGTGCACTTTCGCACGGGCAAATGCCATTCGCGCACCTTCTATACAGACCGACCGCTTAATGACGTCAAGCCGAGGGCAAGCACTCACAATTCGCTTGACGAGCCCAAAGAAACTGCTCGGAATGGGCTCGACGGGCCATAGCCGGATAATCAAATCCTTCATGGCTAGTTCGGCCGCCTGGTGCAGTTCGACCAGCTGCTTCAGCTGTCAACAAATGGCACCGGATAATTCGGCGCCAAATACTATGACCAGAAGAGCTTCTCCGCAGCTCGATAGAATTGGGCAGCATCAGATATGCTGTGCGGCAGATCCGCAAATGCTCCTAGAGAAATCAGGATTCAATGGGTCACCCTAAATTTTCCCTGCTACCGCATATCAATCGCTTTGAATAAGAAAAACCCTTACCAGCCGCCATCTTCCTCGCCTCCTGAATATCCTTCAGAGCAGCTTGGGATTCCTCCCGAGCATCATTTGCGGCTTGGAGAGCTTGGATGAGTTCGGATTCTTTCAATGATAGACTCTGCTCCAAAGTCTCGCCTTTCTTCACGGCCTCCTGAAGCTCTCACTCAGCTTCAATGACCCTGGCCTCGTGCTTCTCGCGGAGAGCCTGCTACGCGGCTGCCTTCTTTTCGGCCAAGGCAACAACCTTCTTGAGCGTCTCAATTTCGGCATTCGCCCCTAGAGTGCGCAATATAAATGCTTTCATTAGGCACAACTACTTAGTTGTGCTAAACTTAATAAGGTTTCGACATACCTTGATTGTCCTCCAACTGTTTCTTTACTTGGCCAAGTTCTTCTTCAGCCCGCTCCAGACTCTGTTTAAGTCCGGATACTTCTACAGTATGAGAGGCGGCAGTCGCTGTAGACGTCTGTTTACAAAGGAAGTGACGTATGTCATTAGCTGAGTCTCCTGCAAACGGAAATTTGATCCCCTGTACGGTTCTCTTCTTCACTGGACAGTGTATCAGGGGCTACTATCTATACTATGACAGTCTTCCAACAATTCCTAAACACATACCTCCAATCCCTTTATAAGGCTAATACAGGATTCATTCAGTCCACTCTCAGCGGCCTGAATCTTTTCTATCACCGCGCCCATAAGGGCAAGATGTTCATGGACAATAGAAGCGCTTTTCAGCACTGTCGATAAGCTGCCCGGCACCTCTGGTTGGACAGAGATCGCAGCTGAAGCAGGATGGCCCCCTCTAGTTAAGGGGGGCTGCCTGCCTGATCCCGGAGCCTCAAGGGTCTTCGGGACTGTGTCCGGCAGTGGGCCGAATCCAAGATTGCCCCTGCGATCAACATTCATGGGAACTGCAGCTCCCGTGTGTCCGGCCCCTGAGGTACGCCCCCCTGGTCGAAGTCCTTTTGGGACAACACCTCGGTGTCACAACCAGGCTTCGGGGAAGGGGCCCTCGGAGGTGTCTCGCTCTCCAAGGCATCGGAGCTGAACGAATCCTCCGATGAGGACTATTCGGCGCGAGACCTTGCCGGACTGCAGAAAGTATGGTGCAAAGTAAAATATTACACTTTAGTGATCCTGGACCCATAGGCATGTTCAGATTTCGCATACTTACGAGTTTACCAGGGGCTCGGCCCTGGGATCCAACTCGGGGCTACTGTCGGTAGCCGTGGTGGACGCCTCTGGGAGAGGGGTTCTTCCCCTCTTAGGCAGATCGGCCTCCAGGGATGACAAGGCAGTCCTTTACTTCTCTCCCTCTACAGGAGACTCGTCCTTCTCCTCCTCCTCCTCGTCCTCTTCGGAGGAAGGATGGGTACCGGAGTCTTCGGACTTCATGTCCGAAGCACCACGACAACGGAGGCCGCTCCTGGTTTCCTTGACCTCTTTGTAGGCCTCTTTCTTTGGCGCCTCGTAAGGCGCTGGGACCAGCATCTTCGTCAGAAGTGGTCCGTCCAGTTCTTCCGGCAGCGGGGCCGGACAGTGTATCTGCTCCACCTTCTTTGTCCATCTCTAAGATAATTGTGGAAAGCATGTTAAAGCATCTCCTTCGGGACATGTCAATGAAACACATGGATGGACAAAACATAATGATGACTTACCGGACTTGCGGGGCGGGACACTTGGTACCCACGGTCCGCGGCGGAGTCCAGCGACGGTTTGCCGGACTTAAAAAGCATCTTCCAGATATCCTTGTGTGAGGAGCCGAAAAGCTCTCGCAGGGTCTGGTGCTCGGCCGGGTCATACTCCCACAAATTACAGCTTCTGTGCTGACAAGGAAGAACCAGGCGGACCAGCATCACCTGGACTACGTCAACAAGTTTGATGGCCTTGTCTTCCATACCTTTGACGCGTGTCTGGATCACCGACAGTTCGTCGGACGATGACCAGTTCAAGCCCTTCTTGGGCCAGGACGTAAGCCGCAAAGGGGCTCCAATTCAAAACTCAGGAGCAGCGGCCCATTTTTTTGCCGCGCGGCTCAGTGATATAGAACCACTGTTGCTGCCACTCCTTGACGGAATCGTTGAAAGTACCTGTCGGCCATGTGACCTTGGGCATCCTGCTCACCAATGGCGCCTCTGCACTCGGCGTGCTCACCTTCACCACCTTGGGCTTCACATTGAAGATCTTCAGCCATAGTCCGAAGTGTGGCGAGATGCGGAGGAAGGCCTCGCACACGACAGTAAACGTCGAGATGTTGAGGAAGGAATTGGGGGATAGATCATGAAAATCGATCCCGTAGTAATACATGATGCCGCAAACAAATAGGTGAAGGGAAAACCCGAGCCCGCAGACAAAATGAGGGAGGAAAATGACCCTCTCATGAAGCTCCGGAGTAGGGACAATCTGTCCCGCCGTCGGAAGACGGTGGCCAATTTTCTTGGCCAGATACCCGGCCTCCCGAAGTTTTTTAATATCCTTCTCCTGGACGGTAGAGGCCATCCACTTGCCTCCCACTCCAGATCCAGACATTTTCGGAGAACCTTTGTTGGTGGGGAAGATGAACGCTTGGGCGCTAGGGCTCGGGCGAAAGGGGATGGACAAGCAGAAGGAGAAGAAGGTGTGGGTAGAAAGGAAGAGGCCTTTCCTCTTTATAGAGGCGATGAAACTTTATGCCTCCCTGCTTGCCTAATGAAACCTGCTCGTTCCCCACTCACCATGATTGGTGGTACGGTTAGCTTACCCACACCCGTATTGATGAGAATCCCGTGATAAGGGGACACGATCTCTGCTTTGACAAGACATGCCAAAGAAACCGCCTCGCAATGTGCGCGGTAGCTGGTTGTGAAAAACGGTTTGAATAATGACCGGGCTGTGGCGTGATGTCACGCTGCAAAGAGCTGTCAGCAGATTAGATTTGCGATATATTATTCTCTCTATGGTGGTGCGCGGAAATTATTTTGCAGAGCCGGACATGATCCTTGTGTTCGCAATCTTCTTTGGAGATTTCGGAGATGGAACCCGCCTTGCAATGCCGAAGACAATCTGCGCGCCGGACTCATCGTCACTAAAGCCTGGTTCAGGGGCTACTGGGAGTCTTGGATAAGGGGGTATCCAGACAGCCGGACTATATGCTTTGGCCGGACTGTTGGACTATCAGGATACAAGATTGAAGACTTCGTCCCGTGTCCGGGTGGGACTCTCCTTTGCGTGGAAGGCAAGCTTGGCGATCCGGATGATAGATCTCCTTCTCTGTAACCGACTCTGTGTAACCCTAGCCCCCTCGGGTGTCTATATAAACTGGAGGGTTTAGTCCGTAGGACAAGACAATCATAATCATAGGCTAGCTTCTAGGGTTTAGCCTCTACGATCTCGTGGTAGATGAACTCTTGTAATACTCATATCATCAAGATCAATCAAGCAAGAAGTAGGGTATTACCTCCATCGAGAGGGCCCAAACCTGGGTAAACATCGTGTCCCCAGCCTCCTGTTACCATTAGCCTTAGACACACAGTTCGGGACCCCCTACCCGAGATCCACCGGTTTTGACACCGACAACGTGTATAGCCCCGCCCTGACACGTGGCTTGCACGACAGGGCTGGAGGAGGTGTATATGGGCACCCGTGAGCCAGCCCGGGACTCACGAGGCCCTACCTCAAGGCGAGTTGTGCCTGGTCTTGATTAGTGATGCTTGGATTAGTCTAGCGACATGGTTAGGCAGTCTGCACCAAATGAGTTTCATGTGGTTATTGCATGAGAAGGCCAGACACCAATGACCCCAGGAGGTGATGTGAACGGGACCGGCCCGCCAGACAGAGCTCAGCCGCTGGATTTATAGATGCTGCAGGGATGGACCCGAGCACAGACGCCATGCCCAGTCTTCGCATGCAAAGATCCTGAAGAAAAACAACCAGTGCGCGGTTCCTGTGGCCACAGGGGCACCAGGTCGCGCGCCCTCACTTATCCACCCACGATTAGCTCATGCGAGAACAAAGCACCAAGAGCCATGGGAGGTGACTTACACGGGGCTGGCCCGTGAGCCAAAGCTCGGCTACTTGGGTTTAGCGATGCTGACCTGAGCACAGACGCCATGCCAGTCCTTAATCATGAGGCGGTCGTGGGAGGGATTGCAAGGGCGCGAGACGTTCTTAGTGACGAAGCGCCGGTCAGGTAGTCAACAATTCAAAAGTAGTTTGCAAAGGAATGTAACTGGCTCTGATAAAATGCAAAAGGGATACATGCCATAGGGACGGACCCACGCGGCCTGGGGATGATGTAGCCCGAGGGGCGCCCCCAAACTGAATGAACTAAGGAGATGTCACCTGGTATCGTTGCTGAAGAGTTGTTGAAGTAGCCAAAAAACGCGCGCCGCAGAAGCCGTTCCTCATGAGCCACTCCGGTGCCGAGCCTCGGGAGGCTCGGAGGGACCAGAAGGCTCATGAAGGTGCTCCTCCGTCAACGCCAGGAGTGCATGGTGCCTGACTCTGTAGGCCGTCTGAGCGTCCCTCATGCAGCGCTGGAATGCCTCAGCCGCGCCTGCCAGGCCAAAAGGTATGCAGACGTAGCTGTGAGGCGGACCCTCGCATCGGCCGACACGAGACGACCACATGAGCTGCCAGACGCGGCCCTATTGAGCTCGGGGATGTCGATGCAGACATGGAACTCCTTACCCTCACCAGGGCAGTGAGCTGCGCCATGCGGCAGGCGAAGATCGCCTTGCAGAACCCTTCCTTCCTGAATCTCCTTGATTGCCTTGCTGATGAACTCCTGAACGCCTGGTGCCTCACGCCTGCCGCCTTCTCCTAGGAAGCATGCTCTGAAGACCGCCTCCACATGGTGCCCGAGCATCACTCTCACGACACTAGCTAGATCTGAGGCCCTCCAAAGAAGAGCCCCCGAGCCCAGCCTAAGAAGAGCGCCGGTAACGCCTCCCTATGCGATGGGTGAAGGTGCCGCGTCCGGAGACGTGAGACTCAATGCTGCATCCTCGAGTGATTCTCCCTCACGAGACCCCTGGCCCATCTGCAGCTTCTTCATATTGGGGCCGACCTCGGGAGGGAGGGTGCCGTCTTCGTCCTCCAGGTTCTCAACTGCCGCAGCCTGGAAGGTGCGCTCGAGGGAGCACACTGCATCCTTCTCTTGGCAGGCGACCGTCATGATGTCGCTGCTTCCAGGCATTTTGAGGATGTTGTAGCTGTGGCATGTGGCCGCCATGAACTTGGCTAGTGCTGGGTAACCTAGATGGCGTTGTAGGGAAGACGAATGTCGGCAACATTGAAATCGATGAGCTCGATGCGGTAGTTGTTGCGTTCGCTGAAGGTGATAGGGAGGCGAACTTGCCCGAACGGGTGTGTTGATCCGTCGGTCACTCCTAAGAATGTTTGATGGGGTGCAACTGGTAGTATGGCACCTGAAGTGTCAGGACCCCGATCCTAAGTCACACCGATCTAGCATGTAACACATCATATCACTTTGCGGCCTCACGCACGGTATTCCCACGGGTGCCACCTTACCTGGCCCGAGACCGTTTGCGCCTTTTGGCTCACGTATATGATAGTGCCGCTAGCATCCATATGACAAAGAACCCGGGCTGACATGGCTAGTCGTGAACCCAAAGTGGCACTAACTTACAGGGACATGCATACATGACCCAACATCGAACGTGTCGGTCATCAGCGAGTGAATCCGGGCTGTAGCAACTGGGCTAGCAGGACTCCGGTAAACTGGGCTGTAGCGGGCTAACAGGACTCCGGTATTCATCGCGTGAAATTTCCCCGAAGGGACAAACACAGGAACGAAGAAGGACACATGCCGGCCAGCCTAAGTGTTCCGGAGCAGTAGCAAGCTACCATGGCTCAGTGGAAGCACTAGGAGACATTTCCCGGTAAGAGAGGCTACTAAGGATAAACAACTAGATAGTCAGATCCCACACATACCAAGCATTTCAATAACATACACACAATATGCTTGATATGTGCGAATACAACATGGCATCACAACATGACTCTACAACTCAAGTATTTTATTCAATAGGCTCCAATGAGCGAGATATTACAAACATGGGTCTCACGACCCAACATTCAGAGCATACACGTCAAAGCACAAGCAGAAGCTTAACATGTCTGAGTACAGACATCTACAAATGAAAAAGGCTGAGAAGCCTGACTATCTACCAGATCCTGCCGAGGGCACAAGATCGTAGCTGAGGTAACAAGCTAAACGTCTAAGTCCATGTGGAACTACTAGCGAGACTGAAGTCTCTCTGCAAAAACATAAATTAAGCAACGTGAGTACAAATGTACCCAGCAAGACTTGCATCAGATCTAACTACATATGCATCATTATCAACAAAGGGGATGGTGGGGTTTAACTGCAGCAAGCCAGCTTTGACTCAATGGCTAACCTGAACTACGACTGCAAGTAACTCTTTTGAGGTGGCGCACACGAGTCCACATATTCACCATATCAATACACCACTATGGATCCGCTCCCGTCTCCCTACGAGAACGCCATCCATAGCACTCACGCTTATCTTGCGTATTTTAGAGTATCCACTTTCACTTGCCTATGAACTGTACAGGCAACCCAGAAGTCCTTTACCGTGGACACGGCTATTCAAATAGATAATGTTAACCCTGCAGGGGTGTACTTCTTCACACACGCTCTCACCACTTACCGCCGTTTACACGACATGTACTCGGCAACCTTCAAGCGGAAGCCCAGCGAGGGTGTCGGCCACGACCTGACTAACCACACAAGTCTCTTGTCCAGGTTTATCGCCTATTCGGGTTCCATCAGCAAGGAGATCCGGCCGGGGTGTCGCTCACGGCCCCAAACGATGTGTGCAGGGTTCCCAAGCCCACCGTCCGGGTGCTACTTGGTACACCGGGCCACTGTGCCTAGTCTATCCCAAGCCCACCTGTACCGGGTGCCACTTGGTAGACTACTAACACTACCTACAAACACCAAAAACTAGTTGCAACTCCTGGACAGAGATTGAGTTGATTAATAAGTCGAGAGGGGCACTTAAGCATTCCAATGCGTGGTAGTAGCTGTTCATGGATCACAAACACAGAACTCAGTTCCTGAGGACGGCTGCAATGAGACAACCCACCATGTACTCCTACATGGCCTCTCACCGCTACCTTTACCAAATCGTGTTCACACACTTAGCTCACACATAGTAGGACATGTTCACACGCCTCTAATTCATCCCCGATGAATCATACCTGACTCAACTCTAAGCAGTAGCAGGCATGACAAACAAGCATGAATGAGTAGGCACATCAGTGCTGAAACAACTCCTACTCATGCTAGTGGGTTTCATCTATTTACTGTGGCAATGACAGGTCATGCAGAGGATAAAGGGGTTCAGGCACTGCAGCAAGTAACAGATGAATCATTGTTGTCCTAATGTAGTAAAAGAGAGCAGGAGCGAGAGAGTGGGATTTTATCGGAATGAACAAGGGCGTTTTGCTTGCCTGACACTTCTGAAGATAATATAGTTCTTCATCGGTGTCATCGATCACATCGTCGGTACACGTCTACTAAGAGGGGACAAGCACCGACAAACAAAGAAGAAACACAATCAATGCAATGCAACAATATGATGCATGAATGTGACATGGCAATATGCTGTGGTTGGTGCTAATGCAACTAAAACCAGATTAAATGAAGTTGGTTTGAACCCAAGATTCAAATTCAAACTCCACATGTGGTTATTTAAATGCCATTTACTTGAATTGTCCTAAAAAGTAGTCATAAGTTGTTCTAACATGCATGAAAATGGTACAGATGGATAGATTGGATTTTTCTGATAATTTTTCATATATAAATTATTTCATTTGGAGTTACGGTTGAATTTCTATGATTTTTAGAAGTTTGTGGTATTTTCTGGGTTTTCTGATTTATTTTAAATCCAGAAAATCATTTACGGCGTCAGCATTGCGTCATGCTGACCTCAGCTGGTCAACAGACCCGGTCCAGGTCAAACCTGACGCGTGGGTCCCGCATGTTAGTGACTCACGCTGGTTAGTCCCACAGACAGGTGGGGTCAGGTCAACACCCACATCAGCATAGTCAAAATTGACACGTGGGCCCACTGTAATTAGATTAATCTTAATCTTATGTAGTTAGTCGCTTAGTTAGGCAGTGGGGTCCGGCTGTCTGTGTCACTGTGGTTAGTTAACTAGGTGATTAAGCCCTAATTAAGCGGCCACGTCATCATCACCGGATCTACGCCGGCGATGACCGAACCGACGGCGAGAGCTCGCCGGACTCGCGTTAGGGACGGCAGCTCGACGCGCTGCTGGCACCAGGGGGGCCTCTCGCTCGTCCGCATCCAAAGGACCGGACGGGAGGCCGCGGGGTGGCCAGAAACAACGCCGACGGCGAGCTACGCCGGCGGCCGGAGTTCAAACATCGACGGATTCGACGCCACAGCGCGCGGAAGGACCAGCGGTTTGCACCTACGAACTCTATGCGTGCTCACGAATCCAACGGGAACACCCACGGGACCAATAGGTCACCGGAGCTTCGACGGCGACGAGGTTGTGCGGCGGCGCACTCTCGGCCTCGACAGAAACAACGGCTATGGCGAGCACTAGGCCACGCAATTAGAGGGAAACGGTGCAGGGGCTCACTTTGATCACGATGAGATGGTCAGCGGGCTCGGGGGAGGTCTGGAGGCGACGGAGCGACGACGGCGATCGCCGGCGCTGGAGCTTGAAGATGATGTCGATGGCGGCGTTACGGCGCATCCCCGGTTGCTTGGCTCGTCGAGGAGGCGTAGACGACAGAGGCGGAGCTCCTGGGCATGTTAGAGGGGCGAGGTGGTGGCTCTAGGCGCGGCAACGGTGAGCGGCGACAACGGCGGCTCTCGGTGGGGAGAACAGAGGAAGGGGAGAGGTCCAGAGAGAGAGAGGGGAGAGGTGCAGAGGGTCGAGGAGGAGTGCGTGGCGACGTCCAGAGCGTCCGGGCGTCGAGGGGGAGAGGCAGGCAGGCAGGGTGGTGGCGTGGCGAGCTCGGCGGCGTCGCGGTGTCCCTCCTCTGCCTACTGGCAGAGGTAGGCGATGACTGGCAGCGGCGCTGGGCTGGGCCGGCCAGGTGGGCTGGCCAGCTGGGCTGCGACAGGTGAGTCCAGGTGAGGTTTCTCTCCTCTCTGCCCTTCTGTTTTGTTTTTTTCTATTTTTCTGTAACTTCTGGGCTTTATTTAAAATACCAAAACATTTTCAAAAATCCTGAAAATAATTTTGGGCTTTGTTTGGAATATTCCCAACATCCCTCACTTAAGTTCAAAATTAATTGGGCATTTAAAATATTATATAGCATATAAATGCCCAATTGCAAATAGTATATGATTTAATCCAGAGCCCAAATATGACATGGAAAAAGGTGCAACACCTCTGGTTAATGTTTCCAGCATTTTCCAGAAATGATGGACATTTTTGAAAGCCATTTGGATTCACTGAAAATTATTTTAGTTGAACCTAGTGAATTCCTTTGATGCTAGGGTTTAGGCAATCCCCATTTCAGGTTTAATTGAAATTTAAACATGATGCAACACCAGATGCTAGCACTAGGCATTAATAGAACTAGGGATGTGACAACTCACCCCCACTAAACAAGAATATCGTCCCGAGATTCAAGCGTAGGGTAAGGTGAAGGGGAACGCAAACTAACACAATCATCACGATCCAGGGTGTGCTTCAAATGAACGTTGATTCAATCTCCATCTTTGTCTTGTCGTCTTGTTCTGAGAACTCCAGCTAACATGACAAGGAGAGAAGAAGGAGACTCTAGAAGGATCGATCTTCTCAAAGATCGAACAACTCGGGATTAACTCACAGAATGAGACATAACAACATCTCTTGAACTGAGGCACGAAGCACACATCTAGAGGGATGGAGTGGAACAGATGATGAGGGTTCACTAGGTAGACAACAATTCCACACCTAAGAAGGTGGTGAATGGTTGTCAACGTAGCGAGGAGTTGAGTTGCCATGATACCACAACGAGACACCTTAGGGATGGTGACTCGTAGATATATCCCCTTAGGTGGCAAAAAGAATAACCTTTGATACAAATATCATTGAAACTCTTTATACCAACCTAAGGCAATTCTCGAGCGACCATTTGGAGGGGTTCAGAAGAATGGCATACCCAAATTAGAATGATGATGTGGATTACCTTGTTGAAAACAACACAAGGGATGATTTTAGTATCTGGGGAGAAGCTCAACAGTGGAGAGTGAGTCCACTGTTTGAAAAGTTATAGCATAACTGAGGACACTGAGAGCAATCCCAGTTAGTGCCGATGATAACACCTAGCGCTTGTGCGTGCTCTCAAGAACTTGAGCATCTCCATATTCATCAAGGTTTTACCAATATCAGTGTCAAAGATCCTGGCAACACAACATGCTACCATGATGAATACCGGTGGGAGATGCAAATGTGAAGAAAGATAACACCTTCTCAGATTTCACCTTGGCGGGGCCAAGGGGACAAAATCTGGATGATCGACCGAGAGACATTTAGCACTCCGCTTCTAATGTTCTCCTTGATGTACCAGCTTAACCCAATACCAGTCGGTATCTGGAACATCAAGTAAAGGTCTGGCTTCAGGAGAACAAAGGATCCATAAGGAACAACTTCTAAATAAGCCACTCGAAATCCTCATGGAGAAGATGGTCGATTTGCTCAATCAAGATACTACAATGATAGATCTTCCGGCTAGGTGTGTCGGCCAGAACATCAACCTTGTCGGGACCTACATCATAGATCTTGGAAAGGTTCCAACCATCATATCTACCTGAGATTCAGATCTGGTTGGTAACATGATATTCCAGACTCATCAAGTCCAGAAAGAAAAATGAAAGTTTGCAACACAAACCGACGAGATGACGTTGCGAGATTCTCGGGAAATGAACTACGATAGCAAGCTCCAAAACATGAGCTGGTTCTGCTACAAACATGTGAACACGTTGTCCTAGACAAACATGATCCCATGGTAGCCTTACAATAAAACACTACCGAGTTCCGGCGGGGAACCATCATCGAGGATATCGAAGTCCTTGCATAAGGTATACTCTTAGGAAGGAGCTTCTTCTCCTTGAACAAATCAATCAGTGGCTTGGTGTGCTAGGGACACATATAGAATGGAGGTAGCTAATCTCACAATCCAATGTATACTTCGCACATGCATGACTAACTTGGGATGATTCCAAGTGAAGCAAAAACAATCTTTCTCGGATACACGGCGGCAACTTACACCAAGTGCACGTGAATTAGAGAAAGTCACATCATTCATCCGGACATATGCTCCATGAGCGGGTCATGAAGATAATGCTTATAAAAGTTTCCAATACTAGCTGGATGTTCAACACAATCATGGACAGGTTAAATATGTTGCTGATGGGCTTAACAACAATTCATCCCGGTTTCCATGAAGAAGGAATTCCATAAATATGTGAACAAGTGATAGCACTGGTCAGACCCAAAATATATAATGGTGTATGCTTGAGGAAAATCCACGAGTAAGACAACATTACGAAAATCGTTGGTTCTGACCTGATTTGAGGATAGCCCACACCCAAATCAAAGGTTGGACAAGATGATAGGTCCATTAACTGATCACGAGGGTCAGTCGATGAAAATATCAACTTTCTTCAACACACACATACAAAGGATATCCCTTTGAAATGAACTAAGTCAGGTAAGCTTTTATCTTCCAACTCTCCAAGTTGTTGTTTGGCTTAAACAACTAGCTCAGGGGTATCCCACACAGATTCTTGGAGAATGGGTGGTTTGGAGGAAACCCAACATGATCATGAACTCAACATAGCGGTCAGGTGACGACCTGGTGATACTTCCGAGAAGATATTCAGAAAATCACGAACCACCGATATGTTACTAAGCTCGAGAGCAATCTTGCTTTCCAGGAAAGATGATATGATCAGATGAGCAAGGGATTGACGAAATCCTAACTCACCGATCGAAGAGTGCACCAACAATAAGGACTAGGTAGCACAATCTATCTTAGAATGATGATTCAAGAACCAACACGCTAAGAATGAAATTATTGTCCTTTAACTACCAAGCAACAAGGTTGCTAGTAGTATTGATTTCACACATCATAGTTCACATGTCGGCATTCCGGTTGCAACAACACAGGGACCGAGGAGTGAATAATGATGGAGAGAGTATCACTGTATCAAGAGTTCATAGGATGGTGTGCAATTCCCATGATAATCTTGATATAAAGATGGTAATACTTCAAGGTGGACCAGAGCAAAAGCTGGATTAGTATTTGATCTGCGGAGCACAACTACTTTGACCCAATCCTGGATATGGATGGGGTACTGGAGTTTGTTTCTCCTAGTCATTCTGGAATAGAATGGCTTGACGGACCACAAGAGTAATAGGCAACGATTATGGATGCACACATACTCTTGACTATCAAATGATAGACGGAGGTCAGATAACAACTAAGATGGACAACCCAAAAGAACATATGATTTTCCGAGTTGTGGATGCATAGATTAATATGTTGAACAAGTTCAACATATTTCTTCTAGATAACCTATACAGAAAGGTAGAACTGTCAGGGTCACAACATATTTCTTCCAGATAACCTATATAGAATCGAGAACTCGCCAAAAGCACCCTGAATGTGATCTTTTGGTTCAACGAGGAACTTCTGCCATAAGTGGTTCATAGTATTTGGAAGAAGGAAAAACCATGAACTTCGAGGACTATTGCAAAGGTTGCTAATAACCTAAAGGAACGAGCAAAAACTATCAACATGAAGCAAGTAGGGTGAATCTCGGGTTCAAAACCCACGAGTAGAATACCTACTACTAAGTGGCATCACGGGATGCTTTCGAGGATGATGGCCAGAATCATCACACTGGGAACACAAAGCATGGCTGGATTACTAGGTGATACTCTAGACACCTAGGTCATAATAATAACTCCAACATATATGTAGAGGCAATAGAGTACCTCAACTCACTGATTAGTGTGGTTAACCTGGCCAGAAAGGTCATCGAAAACAGAGGGAAAGGATTTTGCAATTGCATCAGATTATTTAGAAACCTGGGATGACTCGGACAGCATAACTGCTGTAAATGCTCAAAAAGAGATTCTGAGACATCACACAAAAATGGTGGCATAACCACTCAGACGCATAATATCAAGGGTTCGAGATCAACAGTTAACATACGGAAGTAGTAGGAACTGAAATGAAGCTTGAAACCATCAATCATATAAGTCTATGGATTAGTAACACGTCATCCTGATAGAAAGATGAGAAGCCTAGTTCTTAATCCCCGTAGAAAGGATAAGATGACTCAGATCAGAAAGGCATAAGGTATAAGGAGTAAAAAGGGCCTTACGTTCCATCCCACAATCAATTCCCTTATATAACTAAAGATTTTCTAGACTCAACTTCGACCTGTTTGGCTTGGTAATCCTACAGGCAGTCAAGCTCTGATACCAAAGCTGTCAGGACCCTGATCCTAAGTCACACCGATCTAGCATGTAACACATCATATCACTTTGTGGCCTCACGCACGGTATTCCCACGGGTGCCACCTTACCTGGCCCGGCACCATTTGCGCCTTTTGGCTCACGTAGATGATAGTGCCGCTAGCATCCATATGACAAAGAACCCGGGATGACATGGCTAGTCGTGAACCCAAAGTGGCACTAACTTACAGGGATAGGCATACATGACCCAACATCGAACATGTCAGTCATCAGCGAGTGAATCCGGGCTGTAGCAACTGGGCTAGCAGGACTCCGGTAAACCGGGCTGTAGCGGGCTAACAGGACTCTGGTATTCATCGCGTGACATTTCCCCGAAGGGACAGACACAGGAACGAAGAAGGACACATGCCGGCCAGCCTAAGTGTTCCGGAGCAGTAGCAAGCTACCATGGCTCAGTGGAAGCACTAGGAGACATTTCCCGGTAAGAGAGGCTACTAAGGATAAACAACTAGATAGTCAGATCCCGCACATACCAAGCATTTCAATAACATACACACAATATGCTTGATATGTGCGAATACAACATGGCATCACAACATGACTTTACAACTCAAGTATTTTATTCAATAGGCTCCAAGGAGCGAGATATTACAAACATGGGTCTCACGACCCAACATTCAGAGCATACAAGTCAAAGCACAAGCGGAAGCTTAACATGTCTGAGTACAGACATCTACAAATGAAAAAGGCTGAGAAGCCTGACTATCTACCAGATCCTGCCGAGGGCACAAGATTGTAGCTGAGGTAACAAGCTAAACGTCGAAGTCCACGTGGAACTACTAGCGAGACTGAAGTCTCTCTGCAAAAACATAAATTAAGCAACGTGAGTACAAATGTACCCAGCAAGACTTGCATCAGATCTAACTACATATGCATCATTATCAACAAAGGGGATGGTGGGGTTTAACTGCAGCAAGCCAGCTTTGACTCAGTGGCTAACCTGAACTACGACTGCAAGTAACTCTTTTTAGGTGGCGCACACGAGTCCACATATTCACCATATCATTACACCACTATGGGCCCGCTCTCGTCTCCCTACGAGAACGCCATCCATAGCACTCACGCTTATCTTGCGTATTTTAGAGTATCCACTTTCACTTGCCTATGAACTGTACAGGCAACCCAGAAGTCCTTTACCACGGACACGTCTATTCGAATAGATAATGTTAACCCTGCAGGGGTGTACTTCTTCACACACGCTCTCACCACTTACCGCCGTTTACATGACATGTACTCGGCAACCTTCAAGCGGAAGCCCAGCGAGGGTGTCGGCCACGACCTGACTAACCACACAAGTCTCTTGTCCAGGTTTATCGCCTATTCGGGTTCCATCCGCAAGGAGATCCGGCCGGGGTGTCGCTCACGACCCCAAACGATGTGTGCAGGGTTCCCAAGCCCACCGTTCGGGTGCTACTTGGTACACCGGGCCACTGTGCCTAGTCTGTCCCAAGCCCACCTGTACCGGGTGCCACTTGGTAGACTACTAACACTACCTACAAACACCAGAAACTAGTTGCAACTCCTGGACAGAGATCGAGTTGATTAATAAGTCGAGAGGGGCACTTAAGCATTCCAATGCGTGGTAGTAGCTGTTCATGGATCACAAACACAGAACTCAGTTCCTGAGGACGGCTGCAATGAGACAACCCACCATGTACTCCTACATGGCCTCTCACCGCTACCTTTACCAAATCGTGTTCACACACTTAGCTCACACATAGTAGGACATGTTCACACGCCTCTGATTCATCCCCGATGAATCAGACCTGACTCAACTCTAAGCAGTAGCAGGCATGACAAACAAGCATGAATGAGTAGGCACATCAGGGCTCAAACAACTCCTACTCATGCTAGTGGGTTTCATCTATTTACTGTGGCAATGACAGGTCATGCAGAGGATAAAGGGGTTCAACTACCGCAGCAAGTAACAGATGAATCATTGTTGTCCTAATGCAGTAAAAGAGAGCAGGAGCGAGAGAGTGGGATTTTATCGGAATGAACAAGGGGGTTTTGCTTGCCTGACACTTCTGAAGATAATATAGTTCTTCATCGGTGTCATCGATCACATCGTCGGTACACGTCTACTGAGAGGGGACAAGCACCGACAAACAAAGAAGAAACACAATCAATGCAATGCAACAATATTATGCATGAATGTGACATGGCAATATGCTGTGGTTGGTGCTAATGCAACTAAAACCAGATTAAATGAAGTTGGTTTGAACCCAAGATTCAAACACTACTAGGAAAAGGGCTATAGATGGGATTGACACTAATGGCGCACCAGAAAGATGGTGCGCCATTAGTATATACTAATGGCGCACCACAATCTGATGCGCAATTAGAGTTTAAACTACTAATGGCGCACCACGCTAAGGGTGCGCCATTAGTATCAATTTTTTTTAAACTAGTGCGCCTGTCCAAACATACTAATGGCACATCCGGGCAAAGTGCGCCATTAGTGGTTGTAACTACTAATGGCGCACCAGGCAGCAGGTGCGCCATTAGTATAGAATTTTTTTTTTGAACTAGTGCGCCTATCCAAACATACTAATGGCGCATCCTGCCCAAGTGCGCCATTAGTAGTTGTAACTACTAATGGCGCACCAGGCAGTGGGTGCGCCATTAGTATAGAATTTTTTTTTGAACTAGTGCGCCTATCCAAACATACTAATGGCGCATCCTGCTTAAGTGCGCCATTAGTAGTTGTAAGTACTAATGGCGCACCATGCAAGAGGTGCGCCATTAGTAAGTGGGCAGCAACAAGATATTTGGGACAGCCTCTCCTACCCACACACTCACTTTCTCCCCACTTCATTCTCTCCACCTCCTCCTTGTCTCGGGTGCCTCCTCTTTTTCACCTCATTTCCACCATAGATTCATTCAAATTAAGTGGTTAAATTACCTTGTTTTAATAGGTAAGTAAGGGGGGAAGCTATATTTAGGTTGTTCTCCTTACAACAATGTGCACATGCACTTTTTACGGCCTAGCTAGATCTATGTATGTTCGTGGTGTTGCATATGTTTGTGGTGTTGCATATGTGTTTGTGTTTGGAGGTGTACCGGTATTTGATATGTGATAGTTGCCAATATTTTGCCGGAATGTTGATTCATTTCCGTTTCGGCGAGAATTTTGGCATTAAGCATTCTTTTTGGTCCTATTTTTAGGGAAAGTCATGCCAAAATTTTGTTTGGTTCTAAAATATCGTTTTGCTCTACCCCGCAGGCGACCATGGTCCGCACGATGACTGAAGGCATCATGAATAGGTTTTTGAGGTCCGCGAAGGCCGAGATGCTTCAAAAGAACGAGACGGAGATAAGATGTCCGTGTCGAAGATGCAAGCTGAAGAGCCTTATTGCGGACCCGGATTCCGGGCAGGTGCGGGACCACCTGCTGTTGTGTGGTTTCATGGATGGCTATCAGTGGCAAGGTGATGAAGATGACTACGAAGTCGTCCATGCGGGCCGGGCAAGAAATGAGGAAGGGCAGCAAGACAACCACCGCGGCTCGGGCGGGCGAGAAGACGAAGAATCCCCAGGAGATGATCACGACTGTGATGCTGTACACAGTCATCATGTAGAAGATGTAGGACATGATGATGAGGAAGATGCCGGAGCAGGCGACGGGCATGATCATGAACATGATGATGCCGACGGAGCAGACGACGCTGGACCATCGATGGGCTTGGTGCAGGACCCTCATATTCAAGAGCTGCTTCTCAAGCAGACGGATAACGCAAGAGCTGCCGCCCGAGAGAAAGCCAAGATGGATCAACTTGAGTTAGACGTGGTTACTCCATTGTATGAAGGATGCAGGCCCGAGGATACCCGCCTGAAAGTAACGCTCATGGCCCTGGAGACGAAGGTAAAACACAAAATGACCGACGCATGCTTCGACGAGAACATGTCATTCTGGCACGAACGTCTTCCCAAGGGGAACAAGTGCCCGACCAGTTTGGAGGAGGCGAAGAAAATCGTGTGTCCTCTGGATTTACCGCACGTGAAATACCATGTGTGCATGAACAATTGCATCATTTATCGGGACGAGCACGCGGAGTCTACAATATGTCCGGTGTGCGGTGTCACTCGATACAAGAAGAGGAAGAAAGCTCCTCGAAAAGTGGTGTGGTACTTTCCGATCACTCCTCGTCTGCAGCGGTATTTCGCGGATCCTAAGTTAGCAAAGCTCCTGCGTTGGCACGCGGATAGGGAGGAGAAGAAGCGAGAAGATGACGCAAATGATCCAGAGATAGATAAAAAAGACAAGATGCTGAGTCACCCTAAGGATGCGAGCCAGTGGCAAGCATTAAACTTCGAATACCCAGAATTTGGGAACGATCCAAGGAACATCGTGCTGGGCGCGAGCACCGATGGAGTCAATCCGTTTGGCAGCCAGAGAAGCACACATAGCACCTGGCCTGTGTTTGTGTGGATGTACAACCTTCCCCCCTGGTTGTGCATGAAGAGGAAGTACATTCACATGAGTATGCTAATTGAAGGGCCGAAACAACCAGGGAACGACATCAATCTGTATCTGGGGCTGCTGAAAGAGGAGCTTGACACGCTGTGGAAAACGCCAGCCAATACGTGGGACGCCGCAGAGAAAGAATATTTCCCTATGAGAGCCGCACTACTCACGACGGTGCACGACTATCTCGGTTACGGATATCTTGCGGGGCAGGTAGTCCACGGATTTTCTGGATGCGTAAGGTGCATGGATGACACAACGTATCGCCAGCTAGATAGAGATCCCGGGTCTTCGAAAACCGTGTTCATGGGACATCGAAGGTGGCTTCGCGACGATGACCCGTGGAGGAAACGCAAGGATCTGTTCGATGGTGAAACCGAACCCCGAAAACGCCCGTGTACGAGGAGCGGCGAGGAAGTAGACAAGCTGTTGAAAAATTGGAAAGACTGCCCACTGCCGGGAAAGAAGCAAAAGGCGCCAGAGCCGGGAAAGAAGCGAAAGGCGCCAGAGCCGCTGCTGAAGGTATGGAAAACGAGGTCTGTTTTCTGGGACTTGCCGTACTGGAAGATCCACCGTGTGCCTCACAGCCTTGATGTCATGCATATCACGAAGAACGTGTGCGAGAGTCTGCTTGGTACCCTGCTCAACATGCCAGAGAGGACCAAAGATGGGCCGAAAGCAAGGGCAGACTTGAAATCAATGGGCATCAGGCAGGAGCTTCACGCTATATATGATGATGATGATGATGATGATGATGATGATGATGAGGCGAAGCAGGACACAGAAAGTCGTCGCAAAGGCAAAAAGGCCAAGAAGACCGGAAATGACTACCCTCCCGCGTGCTTCACTCTAAGTCAGGAGGAGATCGAGCAGTTTTTCACCTGCCTCCTAGGAGTAAAACTTCCTTACGGTTACGCGGGGAAGATAAGCAGATACCTAGACCCAGCGAAGCAGAAGTTCAGCGGGATGAAGTCTCACGACTGTCACGTGCTGATGACGCAGATACTTCCAGTTGCAATCCGTGGGATCATGGACACGCACGTCCGTGAAACGCTATTTGGCCTATGCAACTTCTTCGACGTCATCTCTCGGAAGTCGATTGGCGTGAGGCAACTCAGAAGGCTACAGGAAGAGATCGTGGTGATACTATGCGAGCTTGAGATGTACTTCCCGCCCGCATTCTTCGACGTTATGGTGCATCTGCTGGTCCATATAGTGGAGGATATCATCCAACTCGGGCCGACGTTCCTGCACAGCATGATGCCGTTCGAAAGGATGAATGGTGTCATCAAAGGATACGTTCGCAACATGTCACGTCCAGAAGGAAGCATAGCCAGGGGCTTTCTGACCGAAGAGTGCATCTCCTACTGCACGAATTATCTAGGCATCGAGAACCCCGTTGGTCTGCCCGTCAACAGGCACCTCGGCAGGCTCGCTGGATGGGGTCACCGTGAGGGTCGCCGCGAAATGCATGTCGACTTCGAGGGTCGACTCGCCGACTTTGAAAGAGCAAACCTAGTCGCGCTACAACACATAGACGTGGTCGATCCTTGGTTGGTAGAGCACAAAACCTTTATTAAAAAGACGTACAATGACCGAGGCCAACAGAGGACGGACGGAGATACACTCAAAGAGCACAACTCATGTTTCACGCGTTGGTTCAAGCATAAGCTTCTGTCGTACCCTTTACATGAGGATTCTTCCGCGGAAGAACAACTCATATTCGCCTTGTCACAGGGCGCCGAGCACAACCTGATGACCTATGAGGCGTACGATATCAACGGCTACACATTCTACACCGAGGCCAAGGACATGAAGAGCGATGGTTATCAGAACTCCGGGGTAACGATGGAATCCTACACCGGTAACGACAAGGACAGATACTACGGAAGGATCGAGGAGATCTGGGAGCTGAGCTACGCTGGAGAGAAGGTCCCGATGTTCCGTGTCAGATGGGCCAAGAACGTCATAAAAGAAGACCGGTATTTCACCACCATGGTTATACCCGAAGCCAAATCCAAGACCGCGGGCGCAAACGTCACCGCGAAAAATGAGCCATGGGTACTGGCTTCCCAAGTGGACCAATGCTTCTTCATTACCGACCCGCCAAAGCCCAGTCGTGTTGTCGTGAGGAGAGGCAAAAGGAAGATCATCGGAATGGATGGAGTAGCCAATGAGCAAGACTTTGACAAGTACGGCGACCCGAGGATCGAACATGACGACGATGATGAAGTAGCAGCATACACCACAAGAAGAAGCAGGACCACCCTACCTAAAGGACGTCCGTTCCACAGAAGAACTCCATTTGCGAAAAAGAAGGGCAAGAAGATTGTGAACAGATAGCTAGCTAAGATCGATTGTATTTAAATCGTAGCCTTCATTTCTCGATTGTATTTCATGGGTACTTTTTGAACTATCATGAATATTTTTAAATTTCATGGACACTCGATCTCGATCCCCCTCCATCTCGATCGCTATCCCACCTTGCCAGATCCGGCCCCCCTCGCCGCCGAGCACCCCCCAGTCCACCGGCCGCCGCCGCCGACCCCCCGCACCCTCGATTCCCCTACCCAACCGCCGCCGCCGACCCCCCGCACCCCGCGCACCGTCTTATAAAAAAATTAGTATCAAACAGCTTTTTAAATGCTACTGTCTTATAAAAAAATATTACTGTTATTATTTAAACAAGTATGAACATATTTAAACACAAATAAGTATCAAACAGCTTTTTAAATGCTAAAAAAAAATTTGTGGAGCCCACCTCGATCCCCCTCCATCTCGACCGCTATCCCACCTCGCCAGATCCGGTCCCCCTCGGCGCCGAGCACCCCCCAAGTCCACCGGCCGCCGCCGCCGACCCACCGCACCCTCGATTCCCCTACTCAACCGCCGCCGCCGACCCCCCGCACCGCGCGCACCGTCTTATAAAAAAATAAGTATCAAACAGCTTTTTAAATGCTACTGTCTTATAAAAAAATATTACTGTTATTATTTAAACAAGTTTGAACATATTTAAACATAAATAAGTTTCAAACAGCTTTTTAAATGATAAAAAAATTTTGTGGAGCCTGGGAGTCAAACCCAGGACCTCCTGGTGTGAGAACTGGCTGCTGACCAGTCGAGCTAGTAGAGTGGGCTTGACATGGATAGGTTCTGGTAGTACATAACCTTTTGGCTCGAGTTGAAATAAAAAAAGTACTAATGGCGCACCACGGTGAGGTGCGCCATTAGTATGGACATGCTAATGGCGCACCACGGTGAGGTGCGCCATTAGTATTGTGGCCCGATCCCCCTTCGCCCGATCCCCCCTTCGCCCGATCCCCCCTTCCCTCTCCCCCTCGCCAGTTCTCTCCCTCTCGATCCGCCGCCGCCGCCGCCGCTGCCCTCGCCCTCGCCCTCGCCCTCGCCCTCTCCCTCCCTCGCCCTCTCCTCGCCTTCCCTCTCCCTCGCCCCGCCTCCCTCGACGCCACCGTCCCCGCCACCTCGACGCTGCCCCGCCGCCTCGACGCGACCCCGCCGCCCGGACGCCGCCCCGACGCCGCCTCGACGCGACCCCGCCGCCCCGACGCCGCCTCGACGCGACCCCGCCGCCCCGACTCCGCCTCGACGCTGCCCCGCCGCCCCGACGCCGCCTCGACCCCGCCCCGCGCCGCTGCCCCACCTCGACCCCGCCCCGTCCACACCACCGTCGCCGGGGCACCCGTCCTCCCTCCGCGGCCTCTCCGGCTGCTACGAGTGCCGCGCCATCAACGTCGAGCCCGTCTCAAGGTCTGCCGCCTGCCTGCCTAGCTAACCCCTCTGCAATTCTCTGTTTCTTCCATGGGATGACACATGACAGTGCTTTAGTTCATGTACTCCCTGCATAAAGAAATATTAGAATGTTTAGATCGCGTAAAGAAATATAAGAGTATTTAGATCACTAAAGGGGAGTATATAATTAAGGGTCGGTTCTCTTTGGGCTAGATCATGTCAAGAAATATGAGAATGTTTAGATCACTAAAGGAGGGAGTATATATTAAGGGTCAGTTCTCTTTGGGCCTCTGGATGGATATAAGTTGGGTAGAGCCAGTTCTTTCAGGGTTATTGGGTGATTGTCAAAATAAACTTAACTACTTTTTCTGTTTTATTTACTCTGCATATTAGTTTGACCTAAGTCAAATTTTATGAAGCTTCGCCATTAGTCTTCGATATTTTTGTGGGATTATATAGAATTTTTGCAAAACATATATAGGAGATCAACATTATATATGCATGTGGTGAAGATTTTTCTGGTGCAAATCATGTAATAAAGAACTGAAAGGGAGTCAGTTAGTATGGCCACCTAAAGTTCGGTTGTGGGTTATGATTCCTCGTACAACGCTCACAACCTGAATAGATATGATTTTCTGTTGTGAGAAGTTGAAGGATTTGAGGTTGGCTCCTGTTGAAACTTGGCTAGAGATACAACTTTGTTTTGTCATTGGCAAGTGTAAAGCATTGGAGAAGATTTATTGTTGATGCTCACACCTCCAGAATATTTAGTTAAAACCTTCTGCTGAACTCATTAAGTTGTTGACTGCGCATTATGGAGAAAATTGTATTTCTGCAACCAGATTCAGCTACTGTCGTTACAACACTGTCTTTTGAGTAAATTGAGACTCCACATCATCACTGACATCGCAGGGCCATTTCTGTCAGATCCGTTGTCGAACTCCTCTAACTTGGAAACTTGGGTTATGTGTTACTCTTTCTTCTGAAGTTGTGCTTCTGTGTTATAAATCTCTGAAGTTGTGGTTCTGCAAAAATCGTGCCGCTGAAGTTGTTTGTTAGTGCTTCAAGTTATTTATCTTCTTTTAGGTTATTTATCACTTGTGTTATTATTATACATCTTGTGCTCATCTTGTTTAGCTTAGGTTGTTGGTACACTTAGTTTTTGGGCCTCAACATATTTACCATTTGTGTTTGAAAACTAAACGAGTAGTTTGTTTATACATTTCTTCAAACCAAACCCTTAATTGTTTTATAACACCTATGTTCCTTCTCTATGAGACATCTGGGTCATTTCACCAAAGCACTCTTCAGCATGGGCCGTGCCGCAGTCTACATATGTATAATAATAACACAAGTGAACATATGCATGAACAGGATATATATCTTTAACAGGATATATATCTTTACCAGTTAAAATTTTGATCAAGTAAACTCAATATTTCTGGGACAGTTAGAGTATCCATCGATCATATTTGAACCTAATACCAATTCATTCATCTCCATACCACTGCAGACACAACAGAACAGAGGCACTTCATCACCCACGGCTGAGAAAGCAAGGTAGAATCACCACTGCATACATACTATTTCTCTTTTTTTCTGTTCTTTTCAGATCAATATTGTTGTGATCTTTCATGTCTTTTATAACAGGGAAAATGGTTGTATATGATAGACATCGAACCGTTTCTGTAAACTGAGTACTAACTGAGTTCCCTAAAAAAAGAAAACAATTTGTGATTACTATAGATGTTTTTTTGCATGGCTGCTAGCTTTTCTAGTTGCATCCATTTATTTTCTTCTACACAACTGATTACTATAGATGTTTGTTCAATCATTTAATTTTTGTGTTTGGGCCACATGCATGCATTCTTGCTGACTTAAATGGCAATAGACTAGCTGAAGCTATTGTTGTAGTACAAGTTGGATTTTCTTTGGTATCATCTGAATGGATTGCACTATCCTGGGAAAGTGCAATAGAAAATCCAGAACCAGCAGGGATTAGGGAAAGTAACTGTTTTAGTTCATACTACTTCATAGTGAGGGTACACTGTACATGGAGGTTTGGTTGCATTTGAGGCATGTTGAGTATTGGGGAATATTCGAGATTCAACTTATTCTGTCATCTTTCTTTTGGTTCCCTGTCAGTTGTTGGAATTACCTACAAAAATTGGATCCATGCAAATGTCATGCAGTGTATCTGAAATTGTAGTGTGTCTACACTCAGGTTGCTCAATTTGCATATATCCTTTTCACTGGAACTATCAGATGTGCATGGTTATTTGACCATAATTTTAGAAGCATGTGCCACACATATTTCCATAATGGGAGACAACAGTACATTGTCATCACCAGCATTTTTCCACATCCTAAATCACTTGCGGAATTTTGTCTGCCACCCTGTTATGCCTGGAGGTGTCCCTTCATAATTTTAAGTTGGTGATTCTCCGCCCTGTTGTCTAGCTGTGGACACCAGGTGGTGGCCTTTCTGGTCAAGGTGGTCACAGCATCAGTATTTATTTGCTTTGTTTGTAATGCTTGATGTTTAGCGCGTGAAACTGGGTTTTGCATGACTCAGGCGGCATTTAGTGGTCCAAAGTTGCATTGCATCTCTGGACTCGCATTATTGGCGAGGGTGTATTTGGTCTGGGGCTCCATTGAAAAGGGAAGCCTAAATATTCTGTCTGCCACCAAATTCTTTCTGGCTTTCTGTACTGCAAACATAGGGCCGTAAAATGTTTTGATGTTATTGGAGTTAGCAATCAGAAGGAAGCAATAAAACATGCTTTCCTGTGTACTTTAACAGAAAACAATTTGTAAAGATGATGATCACATTGAGAAAGACTTGTAAAGATGATGATCATCTTTAACAGAAAACAATTTGTGATGATTTTGCTAGTTTGCTGGGTTTTGTCTCCGACCATCGTGTCGTGATGATTTTGCAGGTACCCCGAGAGGCCCTTGAGTTTGCCGGAATGTCGATTAACTTCCGTTCCGGCAAATTCGGGTACTCCATATGTCCTATTTTCAGCAAAGGTCATGCTGAAATTTTCCGTGAATTTTAGCATGACTTTGCTAAAAATAGGACATATGGGGTACTTGTGACTAATGCATGGGCCGGGGTATCTTAGTAGTTAATTAAGTAGGATCAAGTGCCCCGGCGTACTTGTGACTAATGCATGGCTTTTAGGGTGCCTCGGTGTCGATAAAAACCGAAATGATGAAAAGTTAGGCTTTTAGGGTGCCTTGGCGTCGAAAAACCCTCAATGATAAAAGCTTAGATTTTAGGATGCCTCGGTGTCGACAAACCCTAAATGATGAGACCATGATCTTGTTCCTTGACAATAACCAACTTTTTGACCAAACTTTGTTTCTATTTAGAGAGAAACATGGCCCACAACGATGAGGCCGGGGGTTCGGGCGGCAAGGCATTCTGGGAGCTGTCCCAGGAGATGGAGGAACAACCTCACTTGTATGAGGCCGCCGCCTTCCCCACCGATCCTGAGACCACGGATGGTGCCGCCGAGGATGACCACACTGATGCCACCACTGATGGTGCCGCCGAGGATGCCACCACTGATGATGGCGGCGCACGCACAGATAGCAGCCAGCCGAAGAGGCAACGGAAGGACCGGCGCCCGATCGTGCTCCGCACCCTCAAGGAGGAAGTTACTGAAGTGGACTCCAACGGGAATCCAACGGCGCCCGAACGAATAGTCAAGGGGTACTCGCTTCAGCTCGGGTGCATTGTCCGGAGCACCGTCTCGATCAACACCGAGAACCTGAGGCATCCTGACCGGGGGAATTTGCGCCACCTCCTCTTCACGAAGCTGCACGAACGATACAAGTTCCCCGCTGAATTCGAAAACACAAGCCTCAAAGGGAATAAAGTGAACAATGCTGCCCTCACGAAGATGAGCAAGGCCCTGTCTACTTGGAAAAGCAATGTGAAGAGAATGATCGAGAAAGGTGAGAGTTATGAGAAGATCAAGGAGAAAAATCCTTCGATCACCGAAGATGACTACAACGACTTCAAGATCAATTGCTCGAGCACCGCAAGCTCCCAATCAAGTGAGTGGGGGAAACAAATGCGGGAGCTGAACATAGGGGAACACACACTCGGTCCCGGCGGTTACAGAGTGGCGGAGCCTATATGGGACAAGGAGGAGGCGGACCGTGCCGAGCAAGGCCTACCGCCCCTCTTCGATAAATACGGTGACAAGCAGACCAGGAACTTTGTCAGGGCCCGGTACAAGAAGGACCCGAAAACAAAGGAGCTTACCACGGATCCGAAGACCAGGCGGCTTGAGCTTGTTCTGGTAAGGAATACACCCCCGTGTAATTAGCTCCATATGGTTGCATTCTAATTAATGAAGCCGAATTTCTAAATGGTTCACATTCCTTCCGCAGGCGACTGAAAGCAGTAGCGCGGGGTCGACTCAGAGCAACCCTTGGGACACCACTCTAAATAGGGGGTTGAATATAATGAAGAACAAGGATAAGCTCAGTAAGCCGACGTCAGCTGGTCGTGTGGCCGGCAAAGGCTTGTCGACAAAATGGGGGTCATACTATACCGCTGGTGTGCGGAAGGAGAAAAAGACCAGCTCGGAAAGCCAGGCGCGAGAGGTTCAAGAACTCAAGGCACAGGTGGCGCGGATTCCGGAGATTGTCCAAGAGCAAGTGGAACAACGACTCGGAGCGACGATCACCGCCCTTGTGCCTACCTTGATCTCGGGGTTGAGTGCGTGGATTGCGGGCGGCCAACAGGGGCCGCCCCCGATTCCTAGCTTCACGGCCAGCAACTCGCATAATGCGATGGCGGGGCCATTGGTGCCTCCGGCGGAGGCGGCATTGGTGTCTCCGACGCCGGCACGGGAGCTTAATGCACCCGGGTGTACGCCGGCCGGCACCTCTTCAGCAAGCGGCCGCTCCGTCAACTGCACGCCCGCCGTTGGCGGTGCCTCGACATTAGCCGAGCTCGACGTCATCATCACGGTAACTAATTAAGCCTCTCTCGGCCGAGGACTTCATCTCCTTGCCTTTGACTGGGCATCCCTGACGCCCTACATGTTTTCGCAGGGCGCCGCCGACGTTCCGTGCACTCTCCTCCACTTCGTGAACAACGAGTTGGTCGATGTCGCCAAGGGCAAAATCGTTCAACCGGGCAACCCCTTGTTCCACGGTACCCAGATGCCACCCAACTTGTTTAGGGTTCAACTGGTTCGGGTGCTGCCAGGCTGCGACGACTTGTTACCTCCGATTCGACCCGTCGGGGCCGACGATGATGACGTGATGACCCTCAGCGCCTGCCTGAGCTGGCCCCTGCTTTGGCCGAAGAGCCAGATTCGTTTGGGGGCGGGGGACACCACCCCAAAGACAACACCGCCAGTCGTGCCGGCGCCAAGTCGGCCCCATGGCAAGACCGCCGTAACGGTGCCGGACATCCCTATGCCACTGGATCCAAACATGCATATGGCACAGGATCAGAACGACGACGACGACGACGATGATACATTTGGCAACGTCGATCAGTACTTTGCCGAGCATGGGTACGATGGCGACTTCATGGGGCCTCCTTCTCAAGAACCAAACCCAACAAAAGACGTGTGCGATCTAGCTCGTACCGCGGAGAAGCCAAGTTGCAACAGGCGCCGTCTGGCGTTCAGCTCTCAGGAGACGCCTCCAGCTGCCGACTTCACCGAGCCTCAGATAGGCGAGGTGCGAAATATTATCAGCCCCAACACACTCAAGAAGGCGGTCTGTGAGCAGAACTCGGTCCCATTACAGGAGAAGAAGAAGGCACGCAAAAGAAAGACTAAGAAGGGTGCGAGCCAGCCGGCACCGAGTACGATCCGTGCTCAGGACGGGCCACCTTCACCGCAGGATATCTCGAGGAGGGTGCATGTGGCGGGTAGGGCGATGCTACCACCAAATATGCTCAATGCTGCAACCGGTGCTATGCGGAGTCTGCACGACAGTGTTCTTTCTTTGGAGAAGCGGCGTCTCAGAGAGAAGGATGTGGCATACCCGGTTTTCGTGGCCAAGGTGCCAGAGGGCAAGGGCTTTGTGGATGGCGACATCGGGGGTACGATCGTCCTGCGGTTTGATGACATCTTTGCTATGTTTAACCTTCATCCGCTGCACTACACCTTCGTTCGGCTATTTTCGCTGAGTATGGAGATGCGGATCATTCGCGACAAGACCCCGGACATCGTGATAGTCGACCCCTTCTACATGCGTGCCAAGATCTTGGGCAGCGCTGGGGACCGGCAAGTCGCGAGTTCTTACCTCGAAGGCGTCATTCTGGCAAACCAAGATAAGGATAACTTCCTCGTGCCTTACTTTCCCGAGTAAGTCCTCCCCTCAACCGGCCCGTAACATATGAATTCTTACTTTTCGATCGTTTTTCTTTTAACATTCCGTGTTTTCTGCAGTGACACACGTTGCACGCTCATCCTCCTAAGCCCCAAATATTCCATGGCCACGTATTTCGACCCGGACCGTCAGTCGAACGTAGACTACACAAATGTCAAGAAGGTTCTTGATGATGTTCTCCCCGGCTACGCCCAATCTGGAGGCACCTTCACCAGGCCTATTCGTAAGTACGGCAAGCACGTGTTCTCCCACAATACGACGTTCTGCTGCGTCAAGCAGCCGCCTGGCGGTCAGAAGGGTGCCTACTACGCCATCCATCACATGCGGGCGATCGTACGGGACCATCATCAACTTCTGCTACCGAGTAAACTCCAAGATTGGGCCGCGAGCGTGTCGGCAATCCAGGACGCGGACCTCCGACAAGAATTCTTTCGCATCCAGTCGGAGTTTGCGGAAATCATCCATCAAGATGTCCTTCGTACCTCGGGGCAGTTCTACCTCAGAAATCAACCGTCCAACAGTGACATCGACACAATGCTACAAATGCAGGATGACAACGCCCGTTCTTTCATGACTCCCACGATAGACGGCGGCTTCATCCACGCTCCGGTCCCTTGAGTCGAGTTGTCTAGTTCTGAAACATCGATTGGCTCATGTTGTAATTAAACTTTAATGAACTTGTAGTATGTCTCTTTGGTTTCGAGAGTCGTTCAACTTAGATGTAATCGATGCTATTAATGTCTTGCTTTTCTCTTCCGATCGTTCTGTTGCATAATTATATATTGCTTATGTATTGTCTGTGAATTGGTACTAACGTTTCGTTTGGCTAGTGCATAGCGATGCCGACGTATGTCGTGTACAAGGGTAAGGTTCCCGGAGTCTACGATGACTGGGAGGAGTGTCGGAGACAGGTTCACCGATTCAGCGGTAACAGTTACAAAGGGTACACCACTAGGGCCGAGGCCGAATCTAGATACGCCCGCTATCTAGCGGGAGAGGGGAGGGAGCGTTGGAGGAACCGGATGAAGACGAGTTTCATCGTGATGATGCTCATCGTGATGACCGCAGCTCTCTTCTATGTGATGGTAGTTTAGATGATCGATATCGACTTGTAATGCGAAGACAAACTCGCTACTCGCGGTCTCGAGACTTGTAATATAATGTTCTATCTTTGTTCGGTCTTTTTAATTCGGAGACTAATATGATGAATTGTATTCGGAGACTAATATGATGAATTGTATTCAAAGACTAATCTTCTATTGTATTTGATGAATCTATTGTTGATGTGTGCTGTCTATATTTTGTCAAATTATACATTTTGTAACCTGTGCAAAAAACAGAAAATAAAAAAATAAAAAAAACCTAATATTCATACTAATGGCGCATCACATGACAGTGCGCCATTAGTATGACAGTGCATACTAATGGCGCATCACCGGGTAGTGCGCCATTAGTATGCTGCGGTTACTAATGGCGCATCCAGAGGTGGTGCGCCATTAGTATGCCAAAGCACCTAGGTATACATGCCCCCTGGGAGGCATACTAATGGCGCACCCTCGCATATACTAATGGCGCACCAGGTGGTGCGCCATTAGTATACCAGATACTAATGGCGCACCAGGTGGTGCGCCATTAGTAAAAATTACTAATGGCGTGCTATCAATGGCGCACCAGTGATGCGCCATTAATGGCCATATTAGGTGCGCCATTAGTAGTGGTATTTCTAGTAGTGAAATTCAAACTCCACATGTGGTTATTTAAATGCCATTTATTTGAATTGTCCTAAAAAGTAGTCATAAGTTGTTCTAACATGCATGAAAATGGTACAGATGGATAGATTGGATTTTTCTAATAATTTTTCATATATAAATTATTTCATTTGGAGTTACGGTTGAATTTCTATGATTTTTAGAAGTTTGTGGTATTTTCTGGATTTTCTGATTTATTTTAAATCCAGAAAATCATTTACGGCGTCAGCATTGCGTCATGCTGACCTCAGCTGGTCAACAGACCCGGTCCAGGTCAAACCTGACGCGTGGGTCCTGCATGTTAGTGACTCACGCTGGTTAGTCCCACAGACAGGTGGGGTCAGGTCAACACCCACATCAGCATAGTCAAAATTGACACGTGGGCTCACTGTAATTAGATTAATCTTAATCTTACGTAGTTAGTCGCTTAGTTAGGCAGTGGGGTCCGGCTGTCTGTGTCACTGTGGTTAGTTAACTAGGTGATTAAGCCCTAATTAAGCGGCCACGTCATCATCATCGGATCTATGCCGGTGATGACCGAACCGACGGTGAGAGCTCACCGGACTCGCGTTAGGGACGGCAGCTCGACGCGCTGCTGACACCAGGGGGGCCTCTTGCTCGTCCGCATCCAAAGGACCGGACGGGAGGCTGCGGGGTGGCCGGAAAAAATGCCGACGGCGAGCTACGGCGGCGGCCGGAGTTCAAACGTCGACGGATTCAACGCCACAGCACGCGGAAGGACCAGCGGTTTGCACCTACGAACTCTATGCATGCTCATGAGTCCAGCGGGAACACCCACGGGACCAATAGGTCACCGGAGCTTCGTCGGCGACGAGGTCGTGTGGCGGCGCACTCTCGGCCTCGACGGAAACAACGGCTACGGCGAGAACTAGGCCACGCAATTAGAGGGAAACGGTGCAGGGGCTCACTTTGATCACGATGGGATGCTCAGCGGGCTCGGGGGAGGTCTGGAGGCGACGGAGCGACGACGGCGATCGCCGGCGCTGGAGCTTGAAGATGATGTTGATGGTGGCGTTACGGCGCGTCCCCAGTTGCTTGGCTCGTTGAGGAGGCGTAGACGACAGAGGCGGAGATCCTGGGCACGTTAGAGGGGCGAGGTGGTGGCTCTAGGCGCGGCAACGGTGAGCGGCGACAGCGGCGGCTCTCGGTGGGGAGAACAAAGGAAGGGGAAAGGTCCAGAGAGAGAGGGGAGAGGTGCAAGGGGTCGAGGAGGACTGCGTGGCGGCATCCAGAGCGTCCGGGCGTCGAGGGGGAGAGGCAGGCAGGCAGGGTGGTGGCGCGGCGAGCTCGGCGGCGTCGCGGTGTCCCTCCTCTGCCTACTGGCAGAGGTAGGTGATGACTAGCAGCGCCGCTGGGCTGGGCCGGCCAGGTGGGCTGGCCAGCTGGGCTGCGACAGGTGAGTCCCGGTGAGGTTTCTCTCCTCTCTGCCCTTCTGTTTTGTTTTTTTCTATTTTTCTGTAACTTCTGGGCTTTATTTAAGATACCAAAACGTTTTCAAAAATGCTGAAAATAATTGTGGGCTCTGTTTGGAATATTCCCAACAGCCCTCACTTAAGTTTAGAATTAATTGGACATTTAAAATATTATATAACATATAAATGCCCAATTGCAAATAGTATATGATTTAATCCAGAGCCCAAATATGACATGGAAAAAGGTGCAACACCTCTGGTTAATGTTTTTAGCATTTTCCAGAAATGATGGACATTTTTGAAAGCCATTTGGATTCACTGAAAATTATTTTAGTTGAACCTAGTGAATTCCTTTGATGCTAGGGTTTAGGCAATCCCCATTTCAGGTTTAATTGAAATTTAAACATGATGCAACACCAGATGCTAGCACTAGGCATTAATAGAACTAGGGATGTGACATGAAGCCTGTCGAACGTCTGAACAGAGAGAACATTGAGCCCTGCTCCGCCATCGATGAGAGTCTTGGTGACGGTTACATTGCTGATGACGAGGGAGCAGAGCATGGGGAGTGCGCCTGCGGTGGCCACACACTTGAGCTGGTCTAAGGAGTCGAACGTGATGGCGCACATGGACCACTTGAGAGGGAAAATCGCTTCGGGCTTTGGGAGCGCTGCATTCACCTCGTGTGCAAACTGCTTGAAGACACGGTGGGAAGCCGGGGCCTGCGAGGCGCCCAAGATGTAGGCAATGGCCCAAGGCTCCTGGAAGCCCCCAACCCCCTCTTCCTGGTGGTGATCTTCCTTCCTTCTTGGCGATGCTGGTAGAGGAGGCAAAGCTGCATTGCCCCGAGGGCGGTGCTCACGAGGCTGCTCCCTCCAGTTGACCTCGCGAGGCTGGTCATGCCACTCTTGACGGTGGTCGCGTCCATCCCAGTGTCCTCCACCTCGGCCACCTCCACGGCCCTAGCCTCGATCACTGCGCTCGGGGCGCCGACTGAGGCGCCCATCACGCAGAGCCCTGAGCTCCTGGCAGTCGCTGGTGTTGTGGCTATAGATGTTGTCGAAGGCGCAGAACGGCCATTTGCCCTTGGATGACTCAGGGTGGTCGCAGCCACGCTTGGTCTCTAGCTCGGCCACAAGCACGGCTGGCCCCTTGCGCTTCGTGTCCTTGGCCTTGGTCTTCTTGTCTTCTGGGTCACCATCAGGGAGCTCGAGGAGGGAGAGGCATCCCTCCTCAGCCCTTGCACATTTGTTCACCATGTTGAACATCTCCAGAGCGGTGCAGAGATCCTCGTAGATGGCGAGCTCCTCCTTCATCTTGACGTCACATACGCCATCGGTGAACACGGAGATGATGGCCTCGTCAGACACCTTGGGAATCTTGAGGCGGATGTTGTTGAAGCGTTGGATATACATATGCAGGGTCTCTCCAGGTTGTGGCTTGACGCGGCGTAGGTCGCCCGCGGCCGGCAGACGGTCGCGGGTGCCCTAGAAGTTGGCGATGAAGCGGCTGCGCATCTCCTCCCAGGAAGAAACCGACCCCTCGGTCGGGTTCAGGAGCCAAGAACGCATGCCATCCTTGAGGGCCATCCGGAACCAGTTTGCCATGATCTTCTCGTCGCCATTGGCCGCCACGATGGTAAGCTCATAGAGCTGTAGGGACTCGGCGGGGTCTGTGGTGCCGTCGTAGAGTGGAGGCAGGTCAGGCTTGAACTTGCTCGGCTAGACGATGTTGCCATAGTGAACGCGCGGCACCCTACCATGGCCACCAGTGGTCGTCGAGGTGGTGGAACGTGGTCCTGGTGCACGCGCACCGCCACCTCCTGTGGCGGCGGGCGAGCTTGGTGCTGGGGTGCTAGAAGCACGCACGCTTCTCCTTGGGGACTGTCACATCCCCAGTTCAGGCCTTGCTTGTCTTTGCATTAGTATCCATGCATCATGTTTAAATTTTATGAAACTTGAAATGGGGATTGCCTAAACCCTAGCACCAAATGAATTCAACTAGGTTCAACTAAAATATTTTCAATGAATCCAAATGGCTTTAAAAAATGTTCATCATTTCTGGAAAATGCTGGAGACATAACCAGGGGTGTTGCACATTTTTCCATGACATATTTGGGCTCTGAATTAAATCTTATAGTATTTGCATTTGGGCATTTAAATGCTATTAAATATTTTAAATGCTCAAATAATCATAAACTAAAATGTTTACTGTTGGATATATTCCAAACAGTAGTCATGATTAGTTTCATGATTTTTGGAAAAGCCCTGACATTTTTAATAAAGCCCAGAAGTTACAGAAAAATAGAAAAGAGGAAACAAAAGAGAGAGAGAGAGAGAGAGAGACTTACCTGGCTTACCTGGACGGCCCAGTAGGCAGCCCACCTGGCCGGCCCAGCCCAGCGCCACTGCCAGTCATCTCCCACCTCTTGCCAGTAGGACGAGAGGCGTGTGACCGCCATGCGCGCCCACGCGCCTCGGCCACCTCCTGCTTCCCACCGCCTCCCGACGTTGTTCTGGACGCCCTGGACGTCGACATGCAACCCCTCTGGCTCTCTCTCACTGTCCCCGTGCTCCTCCCCCTCCTCTGCTCTCTCTCCCTCTCACCACCGAACGCCACCGCCGCCGCCGTTCGCCATAGCCGCAGCCGCAGCCAACCCCACGCCGCACCGACGTGGCCACGAGCTCCGCCTCGTCCCTCTCTTCCTCCTCACCGAGCCGCTCGACGCTGGAAGCCCTCTGGATGCCGCAAGCACCACCGTTCCCCTCGTCGGCCACCGGAGATCATCGCCATCGATTTGCTGCCTCTGGTGCCTCCCCGAGCTCGCTGACGCTCCCGTTTGACCCACTATGAGCTCCTCTGCCGCTCCCCTCTCTCCCCGTGCTCTATTGCGCTGTGTACCTGCCGTTTCCACCGGAGCCGAGAGCTGGCCGCCGCCGTTCTTGTCGCCGCTGGAACAAGAGCTAGCAAAGCTTGTTCCCGAGCACGGCTACATGCTCAGCAGCTCCGCAGCAAGCTAACGCCGCCACCAGCTTGTCTTCCCGTGCACCATAGCGCTGCGCCGCTCGATCCCGAGCTCCGGCAACCGCCGCGGGCTCCACTCCGGCGAGCTCCAACCTCCCCACGACCCAGCACCTGCACCGTTCGACGCATGGGAGCAAGAGCTTTCCAACGCACCCAGACACGCTTCGAACGGTGGCCCGTAGAGCAAACCCGACGCGGGCACAGCCGCGGTCTGTCGTCGCCGGCGGTTAAATGCCGGTGGCTGACATGGCACCATTAGTTTAGGTGCTAATCGTGTTTAGTTATTGCCTGTGTCAATGACATGTGGGTCCCGGAGCATAATTAGGTTAGTCTAATTTTCTGTTAAGATTAGTACTAATACGTGTGGACCCCACCTGTCAGCTTTGACTTTGGTCAAGTCAACGTTGACTGGTCCCACCTGTCATCCACCCAAACCAGCCTGAGACACTGACGTATGGGTCCCACAGGTCAGCTTTGACCTGGCCGACCCAGTTGACCTGCTGACGTCACACCTAGGTCATGCTGACGCAGTAAATCCTTTTCTGAATTTATTCTTATATAGGAAATTCCAGGAAATCTTGTAAACTTCAAAAAATCATAGAAATTAATCTGTAACTTAAAATGCAAAGATTTATATATGAAAAATGATCAGAAAAATCCAATCTATCCATCTATACCATTTTCATGCATGTTTGGACAACCTAAGGTTGCTGTATATGACAATTTGCATAATTGGCATTTAAATAAGCACATATGGAGTTTGAATTTGAACCTAGGGTTCAAACCAACTTCATTTAACTTGCTGCTAGTTGCATTAGCTCAAACCACAACATATTGCCATGTCATGATCATGCATCATATTGTGCATTGCATTGATTGTATTTCTTCTCTGTTGCCAGTATTTTCCCCCTCTCGATAGACGTGTTTCGACGATGAGTTCGATGACACCGATGAAGAGCTATATTATCTTCAGAAGTGCCAGGCAAGCAAAACCCCCTTGTTCATTCCGATACAATCCTACTCTCTCGCTCCTGCTCTCTTTTACTGCATTAGGACAACAACGATTCAACTGTTACTTGCTGCGGTAGCTGAACTCCTTTATCCTCTGCATGACCTGTCATTGCCAAAGTAAATAGATGAAACCCACTAGCATGAGTAGGAGTTGTTTGAGCCCCTGTTGTGCCTACTCATTCATGTTTGTTAGTCATGCCTGCTATTGCTTAGAGTTGAGTCAGGTCTGATTCATCGGGAATGAATCAGAGATGTGTGAACATGTCCTACTGTGTGTGTGAGCAAAGTGCGTGAATACGATTTGGTAAAGGTAGCGGTGAGAGGCCATGTAGGAGTACATGGTGGGTTGTCTCACTGAAACCGTCCTCAGGAACTGAGTTCTGTGTTTGTCATCCATGAAACAGTTACTACCATGCATTGGGCCTGAAACCAATGGACCCTCTCGGCTTCTTAAACACCCTTGTCCTCTATCCAGGAGTTGCAAGTAGTTTCTGGTGTTTATAGTATGCTGGAGGCCGTGGGCAGCGCTGACTGGAGGGGTGGGCTGTGATGCGGTAGGCACGTGGCACGGTGTACCGGGCGCCCGTTTGGTGTCTCGGGAACCCTGGACACATCGTTTGGGGCTGTGAGCGAAACTCCATCCGGATCTCCTCACGGATGGAACTCAAATAGGCGATAAACCTGGACTAGAGACTTGAGTGTTTAGGTAGGTCGTGGCCGACACCCTCGTTGGGCTTCCGCTTGAAGGTTGCCGAGTACATGTCGTGTAAACGGCGGTAAGTGGTGAGAGCATGTGTGAAGAAGTACACCCCTGCAGGGTTAACATCATCTATTCGAATAGCCGTGTCCGCGGAAAAGGACTTCTGGGTTGCCTGTACAGTTCATAGACAAGTGAAAGTGGATACTCTAAAATACGCAAGATAAGTGTGAGTGCTATGGATGGCGTTCTCGTAGGGCGACGGGAGCGGATCCATAGTGGTGTATTGGTTGGTGAATATGTGGACTCGTGTGCGCCACCTCAAAGAGTCGCTTGCAGTCCTAGTTCAGGATAGCCACCGAGTCAAAGCTGGCTTGCTGCAGTTAAACCCCACCATCCCCTTTGTTGATAATGATGCATATGTAGTTAGTTCTGATGTAAGTCTTGCTGAGTACATTTGTACTCACGTTTGCCTATTTTATGTTTTTGTAGAGAGACTTCGGTCTCGCTAGTAGTTCCGCGTGGACTTCGACATTTAGCTTGTTACCTCAGCTACGATCTTGTGCCCTCGGCAGGATCTGGTAGATAGTCAGGCTTCTCAGCCTTTTTCATTTGTAGATGTCTGTACTCAGACATGTTAAGCTTCCGCTTGTGCTTTGACTTGTATGCTCTGAATGTTGGGTCGTGAGACCCACGTTTGTAATATCTCGCTCCTCGGAGTCTATTGAATAAAATACTTGAGTTGTAGAGTCATGTTGTGATGCCATGTTGTATTTGCACATATCGAGCATATTGTGTGTATGTTATTGAAATGCTTGGTATGTGTGGGATCTGACTATCTAGTTGTTTATCCTTAGTAGCCTCTCTTACCGGGAAATGTCTCCTAGTGTTTCCACTGAGCCATGGTAGCTTGCTACTGCTCCGGAACACTTAGGCTGGCCGGCATGTGTCCTTCTTCGTTCCTGTGTCTGTCCCCTCGGGGAAATGTCACGCGATGAATACTGGAGTCCTGTTAGCCCGCTACAGCCCGGTTCACCAGAGTCCTGCTAGTCCAGTGCTACAGCCTGGATTCACTCGCTGATGACCGACACGTTCGATGCTGGGTCATGGATGCCTGTCCCTGTAAGTTTGTGCCACTTTGGGTTCACGACTAGCCATGTCAGCCCGGGCTCCTTTATCATATGGATGCTAGCGACACTATCATATACGTGTGCCAAAAGGCGCAAACGGTCCCGAGCTAGGTAAGGTGGCACCCGTGGGAATACCGTACGTGAGGCCGCAAAGTGATATGATGTGTTACATGCTAGATCAGTGTGACTTAGGATCGGGGTCGTGACAGCTTTGGTATCAGAGCCTGACTGCCTGTAGGATTACCAAGCCAAACTGGTCGAAGTTGAGTCTAGAAATTCTTTAGTTATATAAGGGAATTCATTGTGGGATGGAACGTAAGGCTCTTTTTACTCCTTATACCTCATGTCCTTCTAATCTGAGTCATCTTATCTTTCCTGCGGGGTTAAGGAACTAGGCTTTCTCTTCTTTCTATCAGGATCACGTGTTACTAATCCGTAGACTTATAAGATTGTTGGTTTTAAGCCTCAGTTCAGTCCCTACTACTTCCGTGTGTTAACTATTGATCTCAAAACCTTGATATTGTGCTTCTGAGTGGTTACGCCACCATTTTTGTAGCATGTCTCAAATGCTTTTGAGCATTTACAGCCGTTATGCTGTCCGAGTCATCCCAGGTTTCTAAACAGTCTGATGCATTTGCAAATCCCTTCTTTCCGTTCTCGATGTACCTTTGGTCAGATTAATCACACAAATTAGTGAGTTGAGGTACTTTATTGCCTCGACACATATGTTGGAGTTAATATTATGACCCTAGGTGTTTTAGGGGATCATCTAGTGGTTTAGCCATGATCTGTGTTTCCAGTGTGATGATTCTGGCCGTCATTATCGAAAGCATCCCGTGATGCCATTTAGTTAGTAGGCATTCTATTTCTGGGTTCTGAACCCGAGATTCACCCCATTTACCTCATGTTGATAGTGTTTGCTAGTTCCTTTAGGAAATTAGTAACCTTTGCATTAGTCCTCGAGGTCCGTGGTATTCCCTTCTTCCAAATACTATGAACCACTTACGGCAGATGTTTGTTGGATCGAAAGATCACGACAGGAGTGCTCTCGATGGGTTCTCCATTCTATATTGCGACTCTGTCAGTTCTACTTTTTTGCATGGGTTATCCGGAAGAAACTTGTTGAACTTGGTTCAACATACTAACCTATGCATCCACAACTTAGAAAACCGTATGTTTCTTTGAGTTGTCCCGCTTTAGTTGTCTTCCGACCCTTGTCTACCATTTGATAGTCAAGAGTATGCGTGCATTCGTTCATCGATACCTATTACTCTTGTGGTCCGTCAAGCCATTCTATTCTAGAATGACTAGGAGAAACAAACTCCAGAACCTGATCCATATCCGGGATTGGGTCAAAGAAGTTGTGTTCCGCAGATCAAATTGCTAATCCAGATTTTGTTCTGCTCTACCTTGGAGTATTATTATCTTTATATTAAGAATATCATGGGAATTACACACCATCCTATGAACTCTTGGTACAGTGATACTTCTTGCCATCATTGTTCATTCCTCGGTTTCCGTGTTATTGTAACCGGAATGCCGACAAGTGAATCGTGGTGTGTGAAATCAATACTGCTAGCAACTCCGTTGCTTGGTAGTTAAATGGACGATAACCTCATTCTTAGTGTGTTGATTATTGAATCATTACCCTAAGGTTGATTGTGCTACCTAGTCCTTATTTCTGGTGCACTCCTCGATCAATGAGTTAGGATTGTGCCGATCCCTCGTTCTTGTGATCATATCGTCTTGTCGTGAAAAGCAAGGTTGTTCTCGTGCTTAGTAACATATCGGTGGTTCGTGATTTTCCGAATATCTTCTCGGAAGTATTACTAGGTTGTCACCTGGCCGCTCTGTTGAGTTCGTGACCAAGTTGGTTTTCTTATAAATCACTCCTTCTCCAAGAATCTGTGTTGGATATCCCTGAGCTAGTTGGTTGAGCTAGACAACAACTTGGAGAGTTGGAAGATAAAAGCTTGTCTGACTTAGTTCATGTTAAGGGATATCTTCTTGTGTGTGTGTGTGTGTTGAAGAAAGATGATATCTCCATTGCTTGGTCCTCGTGATTAGTTGTTGGATCTATTGTCTTGTCAAAATGTTGATTTGAGTATGGGCTATCGTCAAGTCAAATCAGAACCAACGATGTTCGTAATGTTGTCTTACTCGTGGTTGATCCCTCGAGCATACACCATTCCATATTTTGGTCTGACCAATACTATCACCTTGTTCACATAATGGCGGAATTCAGGTGATATGGAAATTCTGATGAGTTTTTGTTGAGCCCATCAGCAACATTTTATCTCCTCCATAATTCATGATGAACATCAGGCTAGTGTTGGAAACTTTTGAAAGCATTTCTTCATGCTAGTTCATGAAGCATATGTACAGATGTAAGAAGTGACTTCCTCCAGTTCATGTGCATTTGATGCAAGTTGCCGCCGTGGATTCGAGAAAGTCAATGCTTCCTTTGGAATCATCCCAAATCGGTCACGCATACGTGCAAAGTATTCTGTGGTTCGGAGACTTGCAACCTTCATTCTATATGTATTCCTAGCACACCAAGCCACTGATTGATTTGTTCAAGGAGAAGAAATTCCTTCTTAAGAGTATACCTTATGCAAGGACTTGATATCCTCGATGATGGTTCCCCTCCTGAACTCAGTAGTGTTTTATTATAAGACTACTTTGTGGTCATGCTTGTCTTGGACAACATGTTCACATGTTGTAGCAGAACCGGCTCATGTTTTGGAGCTTGCTATCATAGTTCATCTCCCGAGAATCTCGCAACGTCTTCTCGTCAAATTGTGTTGCAAACTTTCATTTTTCTTTCTGGACTTGATGAGTCTGGAATGTCCTGACACCAACCAGATCTGAATCTCAGGCAGATATGATGGTTGGAACATTTTCGACATTTGCATTTTGTTCCCAGCTTGCACTGCCTTGTGCCAATCTCCCTTGGATCGCCCTTCTCAGCAATTGTTGTTCAGGATCATCTTAAGAGGTGGTCCTACCATGGGTCCCATTCATTTCCGATAATAAGCAAAATCATCCCTTGTGTTGTCTTCAACAAGGTAATCCACATCATCCATTCTGGCCCGAGAATGTCATTCTTTCGAACTCCTTCAAATGATCGATTGTGATTTTCTTTAGGCTGGTATAAAGAGTTTCAATGATCTCTGAATCAAAGGTAATTCTTTTTGCCACTTAAGGGGATATATCTACGAGTCACCATCCCTAAGGTGTCTTGTTGTGGTATCATGGCAACTCAACTCCTTGCTGTGTTGACAACCGATTACCACCTTCTTAGGTGCGGAAATGTTGTCTACCTAGTGAACCTTCGACATCCGTTCCACTCCATTCCTTTGGATGAATGCTTCGTCTCTCAGCTCGAGAGATGTTGCTATGTCTCATTCCGTGAGTTAATCCTGAGTTGTTCGATCTTCAAGAAGATCGACCCTTCTAGAGTCTCCTTCTTCTCTCCATGTCATGTTGGCAGGAGTTGTCAGAGCAAGACTTCAAGACAATGATGGTGATCGAATCAACATTCTTTGAAGTGCCACCTAGATCATGAAGATTATGTTAGCTTGCGACCCCCCTTCATCTTACCCTACGCTTGAATCTCGGGACGAGATTCTTGTTTAGTGGGGGTGAGTTGTCACATCCCCAGTTTAGGCATTGCTTGTCTTTGCATCAGTATCCACGCATCATGTTCAAATTTTATGAAACTTGAAATGGGGATTGCCTAAACCCTAGCACCAAATGAATTCAACTAGGTTCAACTAAAATATTTTCAGTGAATCCAAATGGCTTTAAAAAATGTTCATCATTTTTGGAAAATGCTGGAGACATAACCAGGGGTGTTGCACATTTTTCCATGACATATTTGGGCTCTGAATTAAATCTTATAGTATTTGCATTTGGGCATTTAAATGATATTAAATATTTTAAATGCTCAAATAATCATAAACTAAAATTTTTACTGTTGGATATATTCCAAACAGTAGTCATGATTAGTTTCATGATTTTTGGAAAAGCCCTGACATTTTTAATAAAGCCCAGAAGTTACAGAAAAATAGAAAAGAGGAAACAAAAGAGAGAGAGAGACTTACCTGGCTTACCTGGACGGCCCAGTAGGCAGCCCACCTGGCCGGCCCAGCCCAGCACCGCTGCCAGTCATCTCCCACCTCTCGCCAGTAGGACGAGAGGCGTGTGACCGCCGTGCGCGCCCACGCGCCTCGGCCACCTCCTGCTTCCCACCGCCTCCCGACGTCATTCTGGACGCCCTGGACGTCGACACGCAACCCCTCTGGCTCTCTCTCACTCTCCCCGTGCTCCTCCCCCTCCTCTGCTCTCTCTCCCTCTCACCACCGAACGCCACTGCCGCCGCCGTTCGCCATAGCAGCAGCCGCAGCCAACCCCACGCCTCACCGACGCGGCCACGAGCTCCGCCTCGTCCCGCTCTTCCTCCTCACCGAGCCGCTCGATGCTGGAAGCCCCCTGGATGCCGCAAGTACCGCCGTTCCCCTCGTCGGCCACCGGAGATCGTCGCCGTCGATTTGCTGCCTCTGGTGCCTCCCCGAGCTCGCTGACGCTCCCGTTCAAAAATTCATAGAAATTAATCTGTAACTCCAAATGAAATAAATTATATATGAAAAATGATCAGAAAATCCAATCTATCCATCTGTACCATTTTCATGCATGTTAGAACACTTTAACCTTATTGTTTAGGTGAAACAAGGTAATGCACTAATATGACCTTTCAAATGGGTTTTGCATTTGAATCCTTGGTTCAAATGGACTCATCTCAACCTGTTCTAGCTTGCATTAGCTTAAACCACAGCATATTGCCATGTCATGATCATGCATCTATATTGTGCATTGCATTGATGTGTTTTTTCTTTGTTTGTTGTGCTTGTCGCCTCTCAATAAGACGTGTACCGACGATGGATCGATGACACCAATGAAGAGATATACTATCTTCAGAAGTGCCAGGCAAGCCAAACCCCCTTGTTCATTCCGATATAATCCACCCTCTCGCTCCTGCTCTCTTTAATGCATTAGACAACAACGATTCAACTGTACTTGCTGCGGTAGATGAACCCCTTTATCCTCTGCATGACCTGTCATTGCCACAGTAAATAGATGAAACCCACTAGCATGAGTAGGAGTTGTTTGAGCCCCTGTTGTGCCTACGCATTCATGCTTGTTAGTCATGCCTGCTATTGCTTAGAGTTGAGTCAGGTCTGATTCATCGGGAATGAATCAGAGGTGTGTGAACATGTCCTAATGTATGTGTGAGCAAAGTGCGTGAATACGATTTGGTAAAGGTAGCGGTGAGAGGCCATGTAGGAGTACATGGTGGGTTGTCTCACTGAAACCGTCCTCAGGAACTGAGTTCTGTGTTTGTGATCCATGAAAAAGTTACTACCATGCATTGGGCCCGAAACCAATGGACCCTCTCGGCTTCTTAAACACCCTTGTCCTCTGTCCAGGAGTTGCAATTAGTTTCTGGTGTTTGTAGTATGCTGGAGGCCGTGGGCAGCGCTGACCGAAGGGGTGGGCTGTGATGCGGTAGGCACGTGGCACGGTGTACCAGGCGCCCGTTTGGTGTCTCGGGAACCCTGCACACATCGTTTGGGGTTGTGAGCGAAACTCCGGCCGGATCTCCTCACGGATGGAACCCGAATAGGCGATAAACCTGGACTAGAGACTTGAGTGTTTAGGTAGGTCGTGGCCGACACCCTCGTTGGGCTTCCGCTTGAAGGTTGCCGAGTACATGTCGTGTAAACGGCGGTAAGTGGTGAGAGCGTGTGTGAAGAAGTACACCCCTGCTGGGTTAACATCATCTATTTGAATAGCCGTGTCCGCGAAAAAGGACTTCTGGGTTGCCTGTACAGTTCATAGACAAGTGAAAGTGGATACTCTAAAATACGCAAGATAAGTGTGAGTGCTATGGATGGCGTTCTCGTAGGGCGACGGGAGCGGATCCATAATGGTGCATTGGTTGGTGAATATGTGGACTCGTGTGCGCCACCTCAAAGAGTCGCTTGTAGTCGTAGTTCAGGATAGCCACTGACTCAAAGCTGGCTTGCTGCAGTTAAACCCCACCATCCCCTTTGTTGATAATGATGCATATGTAGTTAGTTCTGATGTAAGTCTTGCTGGGTACATTTTGTCAGGACCCCGACTCAATGCCACATCGATCTAGCATGTAACACCTCATATCACTTTGCGGCCTCACGCACGGTATTCCCACGGGTGTCGCCTTACCTTTGCCCGGGACCGTTTGCGCCTTTTGGCACACGTATATGACAGTGTCGCTAGCATCCATATGATAAGGAGCCCGGGGCTGACATGGCTAGTCGTAAACCCAAAGTGGCACAGACTTACAGGGACAGGCATCCATGACCCAGCATCGAACGTGTCGGTCATCAGCGAGTGAATCCAGGCTGTAGCACTGGGCTAGCAGGACTCCGGTGAACCGGGCTGTAGCGGGCTAACAGGACTCCGGTATTCATCGCGTGACATTTCCCCGAAGGGACAGACACAGGAACGAAGAAGGACACATGCCGGCCAGCCTAAGTGTTCCGGAGCAGTAGCAAGCTACCATGGCTCGGTGGAAACACTAGGAGACATTTCCCGATAAGAGAGGCTACTAAAGATAAACAACTAGATAGTCAGATCCCACACATACCAAGCATTTCAATAACATACACACAATATGCTCGATATGTGCAAACACAACATGGCATCACAACATGACTCTACGACTCAAGTAATTTATTCAATAGGCTCCGAGGAGCGAGATATTACAAACAGGGGTCTCAAGACCCAACATTCAGAGCATACAAATCAAAGCACAAGCGGAAGCTATCATGTCTGGGTACAGACATCTATAAATGAAAAAGGCTGAGAAGCCTGACTATCTATCAGATCCTGCCGAGGGCACAAGATCGTAGCTGAGGTAACAAGCTAAACGTCGAAGTCCACGTGGAACTACTAGTGAGACTGAAGTCTCTCTGCAAAAACATAAAATAGACAAACGTGAGTACAAATGTACCCAGCAAGACTTACATCAGAACTAACTACATATGCATCATTTTCAACAAGGGGATGGTGGGGTTTAACTGCAGCAAGCCAGCTTTGACTCGGCGGCTATCCTAAACTACGACTGCAAGCGACTCTTTTGAGGTGGCGCACACGAGTCCACATATTCACCATATCAATACACCACTATGGATCCGCTCCCGTCTCCCTACGAGAACGCCATCCATAGCACTCACGCTTATCTTGCGCATTTTAAGTATCCACTTTCACTTGTCTATGAACTGATATAAGCAATCCAGAAGTCCTTTTCCGCGGACACGGCTATTCGAATAGATGATGTTAACCCTGCAGGGGTGTACTTCTTCATACATGTTTCCACCACTTAGCGTCTGCACACGACATGTGCTCGGCAGACTTCAAGCGAAAACCGACGTGGGTGTAGACCACGACCTACCTAAACACTCAAGTCTCTAGTCCAGGTTTATCGCCTATTCGGGTTCCATCCATGAGGAGATCCGGCCGGAGTTTCGCTCACAGCCCCAAACGATGTGACCAGGGTTCCCGAGATACCAAACGGGCATCCGGTACACCGTGCCACGTACCTACCGCATCACAGCCCACCCCTACGGTCAGCGCTGTCCACGGCCTCCAGTAAGCTACAAACACCAGAAACTACTTGCAACTCCTGGACAGAGGACTAGGGTGAATAAGAAGTCCAGCGGGGTCATATTTCAGGGCCCAATGCATGGTAGTAGCTGAATCATGGATCACAAACACAGAACTCAGTTTCTAAGGACGGCTTCAATGAGACAACCCACCATGTACTCCTACATGGCCTCTCACCGACACCTTTTACCAAATCGTGTTCACACACTTAGCTCACACATAGTAGGACATGTTCACACACCTCTGATTCATCCTTGATGAATCAGACCTGACTCAATTCTAAGCAGTAGCAGGCATGACAAACAAGCATGAATGAGTAGGCACATCAGGGCTCAAACAACTCCTACTCATGCTAGTGGGTTTCATCTATTTACTGTGGCAATGACAGGTCATGCAAAGGATAAAGGGTTCAGCTACCGCAACAAGTATCAAATATGTCGTTGTTGTCCTAATGCAGTAAAAGAGAGCAGGAGCGAGAGAGTGGGATTTTATCGGAATGAACAAGGGGGTTTTGCTTGCCTGGCACTTCTGAAGATAATATAGCTCTTCATCGGTGTCAACGATCACATCGTCGGTACACGTCTATCGAGAGGGGACAATTACCGGCAAACAAGGAAGAACACAATCAATGCGATGCAACAATATGATGCATGATAATAACATGGCAATATGAATGTGTTTTGGGCTAATGCACCTAAAACCAGATTAAACGAAGTTGGTTTGAATCCAAGATTCAAATTCAAACTCCATATGTGGTTATTTAAATGTCATTCACTTCATTTGTCCTAAACAGTAGTGATAAGTTGTTCTAACATGCATGAAAATGGTACAGATGGATTCCTTGATTTTTTCTGATAATTTTTCATATATAAATTATTTAATTTGGAGCTACGGTTGAATTTCTATGAAGTTTAGAAGTTTTAGGCATTTTCTGGAATTTTCTGAATAATAATAAATCCAGAAAATGATTTAACTGCGTCAGCCTGACGCCAGCATGACGTCAGCGAGTCAACGACCAGGTCCAGGTCAAATCTGACATGCGGGGTCCACACGTCAGCGACACATGGGCTAATCCCGCGTTGACTCGGCTTTGACCCGCTACGGGGCCTGCTGTCAGTGTCTGTTAGGGTGCTAATTAGGGGGGGATTAGCCGCTAATGGGAACGCCACGTCAGATACGCCGGCGATGAGTCGCCGGTGACCACAGTACACGGCGGCGAGCTTCGGAAATCGCCGTTCGGCGACGATTTGGTGCGCGACTAGGCTCTACGGAGAGCTTGGAGTGCTCCGCGTCCAGCGGTGCGGGTGGTTGAGCGTGCGGTGGCCGGGAACGACGCCGGCGAGCGTTTGGGCGGCGGCCGGCGTTCGGATGAGTTGCGGGTTTGGTTTGCAGCGCGCAAACGAACCAACTAACGCGCTAGCCATGCTCTGTGTGCAGCCTCGAGTTCGTTGGACGCTGGTGCGCGACCAGATGGTCACCGGAGTGACGCCGGCGTCGAGCTCGTGCGGCGGTGGGTTTCGGCCTTGATGGAATCAGCGGCCAGAGCGAGCAAAAGAGAACGGGGTAGGGGGGAACGATGGCGGGGCTTACAGGGGGTCGATTGGAGGGCCCAGCGGCTCGGGGGAGACGTCGGAGGTGGCGAGCGGGCGCCGGCGATCTCGGGCGGCCGGAGATGGGGAAGACGGCGTGGGCGGCGATGCAGGGCTCCCGGCGTTGCGTAGCTCCATGGAGAGGTTGGGGGCGTCGAGGCGGAGCCTTTGGTCACTCTGGTGGGGTGGAACGACGGTGGTGGCTACGACTGCGACGAGCGGCGGCGACGGCGGTTCTCGGTCGCGTGAGTGAGAGAGCCAGAGAAGAGAGAAGAAGGAACGGGGAGAGTGAGAGCGGTCCAGGGGGGTGCGTGGCATCCTCAGGGCGACGGGGAGACAGGCAGAGAGGCAGGAGGTGGCCTGGGCATGTGCCCGCGCGCTCCGGCCACGCGCCTGCGCCTACTGGCGCGAGGAGGAAGGCGACAGGGGGGGGGGGGGGAAGTGGAGATGGGCTGGGCCGTGCTGCTGGGCCAGGTGGGCTACCAGGTGAGCGCTAGGTAAGGTTTCTCTCCCTCTCTCTGTTTTTCCTATTTCTGTTCTGTTTTCTATTTTCTGTAGTTTGTTTTGATTTAGTTTAGCAACTAAATCATTTAAATAAATTCTGTAGATTTTTATGTGGCTTGCTAAAATATATACAAAGCCACTCACAAACTTCCAGAATTATTGGAGTCATATTTAATATATATTAAATATAAATCCAAATCAAATAGTTATTGGATTAATTCAAATGGCCAAAATAATTATCTCTGTGACTCCAAAAATATTGGTTTAAATTTTACCTCTTACCAATATTTCCATGGAATAACAGGAACATTTTCTTGGACACATTTGAGAAGATTTAATTGTTGGTTATTTTTAGAGGTTTCCTGAGGCTTTTGAAAATTCCTCAATTCAAAGTTCATTTGAATTTAAACATGATGCACACACCAGGCAGCACCAGAAGCTGGGGATGTGACAACTCACCCCCACTAAACAAGAATCTCGTCTCGAGATTCAAGCGTAGGGTAAGATGAAGGGGAAACGCAAACTAGTATAATCTTCATGATCCAGGTTGCACTTCAAATGAACGTTGATTTGAACACCATCTTTGTCTTGTCGTCTTGCTCTGAGAATTCCAGCTAATCATGGCAAGAAGAGGAAAGGAAAACTCTGGAAGGATCGGTCTTCTCGAAGGTCGAACAACTCAGGATTAACTCCCGGAATGTGACATAGCAACATCTCTCGAGCTGAGAGACGAAGCATACCTCTAGAGGGATGGAGTGGAGCAGGTGACGAGGTTCACTAGGTAGACAACAATTCCAGACTTAAGAATGTGGCGATCGGTTGTCAACGTAGCGAGGAGTTGAATTGCCATGATACCACGACGAAACATCCTAGAGAAGGGTGATTCGTAGATTATTATCTTAAGTGGCAAAAAGAATTACCTTTGATATAGAGATCATTGAGACTCTCTATATCAGCCTAAGGCAAATCACAGCAATCGACTGGCGGGGGTCGGTAGAATGGCATACTCGGACTTGGATGATGTGGATTACCTTGTTGAAGACAACGTAATGGATGAATTTGCTTATCACCGGAAATGGAAGAGACCCATGGTAGAATGGCACATTGGCGGTGCAAGCTAGGAACAAAATGCAAATGCTGGGAATGATTCTGGTAACTGGGGAAGAACCCAACAACAGAGAGTGAATTCACTGTTTGAAAAGATCATAGCATTGCCGAGGAAACTGAAAGCAAACCTAGTTAGTGCCGATGATAACACCTAGCGCTTGTGCGTGCTCTCAAGAACTTGAGCATTTCCATATTCATCAAGGTTTTACCAACATCCGTGTCAAGGATCCTGGCAACACAACATACCACCATGATGAACAACGATGGACGATGCAGATGCATAGGACGATAACATCAACTCAGATTTCACCCTAGCGAGGCCAAGGAAACAAAATCTGGATGATCGACCGAGAGACATTTAGCACTCCGCTTCTAATGTTCTCCTTGACGTGCTAGTGTAACCCATTCATAGATATGGTTTGATAACTAGAACATCAAGTAAAGGTCGGACTTCGGGAGCAATAGAATCCATAAGGGCAACGTACGGAGGTAAATCCTACGAAATCCTTATGGGGAGGTGGCCAACTTCCTCAAACAAGATACTACAATAATAGGTCTTCCGGCTGGGTGTGTTGGCCACGACATCCACCTTACCGGTTATCGAGAGACCAATATTATAGTTCTTGGGGAAATGTTCCAACCATCATATCTGCCTGAGATTCAGATCTGGTTGGTGTCAGAATATTCCAGGCTCATCGAGCCTAGGAAGAAAAATAGAGTTTGCAACACAAATCGACGAGATGACGTTGCGAGATTCTCGGGAAATGAACTACGATAGTAAGCTCCAAAACATGAGCTGGTTCTGCTACAAACATGTGAACACGTTGCCCCAGACAAGCATGACCACAAAGTAGTCTTATAATAAAACACTACCGAGTTCAGGAGGGGGAACCATCAGCGAGGATATCGAAGTTTTGTACAAATCCGTCTGGTACCTTCGGGACTAGCACTTAGAACTTATTAATCTTGAACAAATCAATCAGTGGCTTGGTGTGCTAGGGACACATATAGAATGGAGGTTGCAAGTCTCCAGACCACAGAATACTTCGCACGTATGCATGACTGATTTGGGATGATTCCAAAGGAAACAACATTGACTTTCTCGAATCCACGGCGGCAACTTGCATCAAATGCACATGAACTGGAGGAAGTCACTTCTTACATCCGAACATGTACTTCATGAGCTAGCATGAAGAAAATGCTTTCAAAAGTTTCCAACACTAACTTAATGTTCAACAACATCATGGAGGAGATAAGGATGTTGTCAATGGGCTCAACAACAATTCATCCGGGTTTCCTTTTAAAAGGAATTCCATAGTTAAGAGAACAAGTGTTAGCATTGGTCAGACCCAAAAGATATAATGGTGTATGCTCGAGGGATCAACCACGAGTAAGACAACATTACGAATATCGTTGGTTCTGGTCTGATTGGATGATAGCCCATACTCAAATTATAGATGGGGTAAGACAATAGGTCCAACAACTGATCACAAGGACCAATTAATGAAGATATCATCTTTCTTCAACACACACACATACACAGAAAGATATCCCTTAACATGAACTAAGTCAGACAAGCTTTTATCTTCCAACTCTCCAAGTTGTTGTCTAGCTTAACCAACTAGCTCCGGGATATCCATCACAGATTCTTGGAGAAAGGGTGGTTCACAAGAACCCGACTTGATCACGAGCTCAACATAGCAGTCAGGTGACAACCTGGTAATACTTCCGAGAAGATATTCGGAAAATCACGAACCACCGGTATGTTACTAAGCTTGAGAACAATCTCGCTTTTGAGGGCAAGACGATATGATCAAATGAGTGAGGACTTGACAAGATCCTAACTCATCAATCGAAGGGTGCACCGAAATAAGGACTAGGTAGCACGATCAGTCTTAGAAGGATGATTCAAAAACCAACATACTAAGAATGAAATTATTATCCTTTAACTACCAAGCAACGAGGTTGCTGGGAGTATTGATTTCACACATCACAATTCATTTGTCGGTATTCCGGTTGCATCAACACGAGGGCCGAGGAATGACTAATGATGGTGAGAAGTATCACTGTACCAAGAGTTCATAGGATGGTGTGCAATTCCTATAACAATCTTGATATAGAACAAGGTAATACTCCAAGGTAGAATAGAACCAAAAGCTGGATTGGCATTTGATCTGCGGAATACAACTACTTTGTCCCAATCCTAGATATGGATGAGGTACTGGAGTTTGTTTCTCCTAGTCATTCCGCGATAGAATGGCTTGACGGACCACAAGAGTAATAGGCATCGATAAACGAACGCACACATACTCTTGACTATCAATTGATAGACAAAGGTCAGTAGACAACTAAAGAGGGACAACTCAAAGGAACATATAACTTTCTGAGTTGTGGATGCATAGATTAGTATGTCGAACCAAGTTCAACATAATTCTTCCGGATAACCCATGCAGAAAGGTTGAGCTGGCAGAGTCACAATTATGAACGGAGAACCCATCGAGAGCACTCCTGTTGTGATCTTTTGATCCAACAAACTTTTGCCGTAAGTGGTTCATGGTATTTGGAAGAAGGATATACCACGGACCTCGAGAACTACTGCAAAGGTTACTAATAACCTAAGGGAGCTAGCAATTACTATCAACATGAAGTAAGTAGGGTGAATCTCGGGTTCAAGAACCCAGGAGTAGAATACCTACTACTAAGTAGCATCACGGAATGCTTTCGAAGATACAGGCCAGAACCATCACACTGGGACACCAATCATGGCTAAATTACTAGGTGATCCCCTAAGACACCTAGGGTCATAATACCAGCTCCAACATATATGTCAAGGCAATAAAGTACCTCAACTCACCGATTAGTGTGGTTAATCTGGCCCAAAGGAACATCGAAACGGGAGGAAGGAATTTGCAAATTGCATCAGATTGTATAGAAACATGGGATGACTCGGACAGCATAACGGCTGTAAATGCTCAGAAAAGATTTGAGACATTCACAAAATGGTGGCATAACCACTCAGAAGCACAATATCAAGGTTTCAAGATCAACAGTTAACATACAGAAGATAGTAGGAGCTGAACTGAGGCTTGAATCAACAATCTTATAAGTCTACGGATTAGTAACACGTGATCCTGCTAGAAAGAAGAGATAGCCTAGCTCTTAATCCCCGTAGAAGAGAAGATGATGACTGACTCAGATCAGAAGGCATAAGGTGTAAGGAGTAAAAAGAGCCTTACGTTCCATCCCACAATCAATTCCCTTATATAACTAAAGAATTTCTAGACTCAACTTCGACCAGTTTGGCTTGGTAAACCTACAGGCAGTCAAGCTCTGATACCAACGCTGTCAGGACCCCGACTCAATGCCACATCGATCTAGCATGTAACACCTCATATCACTTTGCGGCCTCACGCACGGTATTCCCACGGGTGTCGCCTTACCTTTGCCCGGGACCGTTTGCGCCTTTTGGCACACGTATATGACAGTGTCGCTAGCATCCATATGATAAGGAGCCCGGGCTGACATGGCTAGTCGTAAACCCAAAGTGGCACAGACTTACAGGGACAGGCATCCATGACCCAGCATCGAACGTGTCGGTCATCAGCGAGTGAATCCAGGCTGTAGCACTGGGCTAGCAGGACTCCGGTGAACCGGGCTGTAGCGGGCTAACAGGACTCCGGTATTCATCGCGTGACATTTCCCCGAAGGGACAGACACAGGAACGAAGAAGGACACATGCCGGCCAGCCTAAGTGTTCCGGAGCAGTAGCAAGCTACCATGGCTCGGTGGAAACACTAGGAGACATTTCCCGATAAGAGAGGCTACTAAAGATAAACAACTAGATAGTCAGATCCCACACATACCAAGCATTTCAATAACATACACACAATATGCTCGATATGTGCAAACACAACATGGCATCACAACATGACTCTACGACTCAAGTAATTTATTCAATAGGCTCCGAGGAGCGAGATATTACAAACAGGGGTCTCATGACCCAACATTCAGAGCATACAAATCAAAGCACAAGCGGAAGCTATCATGTCTGGGTACAGACATCTATAAATGAAAAAGGCTGAGAAGCCTGACTATCTATCAGATCCTGCCGAGGGCACAAGATCGTAGCTGAGGTAACAAGCTAAACGTCGAAGTCCACGTGGAACTACTAGTGAGACTGAAGTCTCTCTACAAAAACATAAAATAGGCAAACGTGAGTACAAATGTACCCAGCAAGACTTACATCAGAACTAACTACATATGCATCATTTCAACAAGGGGATGGTGGGGTTTAACTGCAGCAAGCCAGCTTTGACTCGGTGGCTATCCTAAACTACGACTGCAAGCGACTCTTTTGAGGTGGCGCACACGAGTCCACATATTCACCATATCAATACACCACTATGGATCCGCTCCCGTCTCCCTACGAGAACGCCATCCATAGCACTCATGCTTATCTTGCGCATTTTTAAGTATCCACTTTCACTTGTCTATGAACTGATATAAGCAATCCAGAAGTCCTTTTCCGCGGACACGGCTATTCGAATAGATGATGTTAACCCTGCAGGGGTGTACTTCTTCATACATGTTTCCACCATTTAGCGTCTGCACACGACATGTGCTCGGCAGACTTCAAGCGAAAACCGACGTGGGTGTAGACCACGACCTACCTAAACACTCAAGTCTCTAGTCCAGGTTTATCGCCTATTCGGGTTCCATCCATGAGGAGATTCGGCCGGAGTTTCGCTCACAGCCCCAAACGATGTGAACAGGGTTCCCGAGATACCAAACGGGCATCCGGTACACCGTGCCACGTACCTACCGCATCACAGCCCACCCCTATGGTCAGCGCTGTCCACGGCCTCCAGTAAGCTACAAACACCAGAAACTACTTGCAACTCCTGGACAGAGGACTAGGGTGAATAAGAAGTCGAGCGGGGTCATATTGCAGAGCCCAATGCATGGTAGTAGCTGAATCATGGATCACAAACACAGAACTCAGTTCCTAAGGACGGCTTCAATGAGACAACCCACCATGTACTCCTACATGGCCTCTCACCGACACCTTTTACCAAATCGTGTTCACACACTTAGCTCACACATAGTAGGACATGTTCACACACCTCTGATTCATCCTCGATGAATCAGACCTGACTCAACTCTAAGCAGTAGCAGGCATGACAAACAAGCATGAATGAGTAGGCACATCAGGGCTCAAACAACTCCTACTCATGCTAGTGGGTTTCATCTATTTACTTTGGCAATGACAGGTCATGCAAAGGATAAAGGGTTCAGCTACCGCAGCAAGTATCAAATCTGTCGTTGTTGTCCTAATGCAGTAAAAGAGAGCAGGAGCGAGAGAGTGGGATTTTATCGGAATGAACAAGGGGGTTTTGCTTGCCTGGCACTTCTGAAGATAATATAGCTCTTCATCGGTGTCAACGATCACATCGCCGGTACACGTCTATCGAGAGGGGACAATTACCGGCAAACAAGGAAGAACACAATCAATGCGATGCAACAATATGATGCATGATAATAACATGGCAATATGAATGTGTTTTGGGCTAATGCACCTAAAACCAGATTAAATGAAGTTGGTTTGAATCCAAGATTCAAATTCAAACTCCATATGTGGTTATTTAAATGTCATTCACTTCATTTGTCCTAAACAGTAGTGATAAGTTGTTCTAACATGCATTAAAATGGTACAGATGGATTCCTTGAATTTTTCTGATAATTTTTCATATATAAATTATTTAATTTGGAGCTACGGTTGAATTTCTATGAAGTTTAGAAGTTTTAGGCATTTTCTGGAATTTTCTGAATAATAATAAATCCAGAAAATGATTTAACTGCGTCAGCCTGACGCCAGCATGACGTCAGCGAGTCAACGACCAGGTCCATGTCAAATCTGACATGCGGGGTCCACACGTCAGCGACACAGGGGCTAATCCCGCGTTGACTCGGCTTTGACCCGCTACGGGGCCCGCTGTCAGTGTCTGTTAGGGTGCTAATTAGGGGGGGGATTAGCCGCTAATGGCAACGCCACGTCAGATACGCCGGCGATGAGTCGCCGGTGACCACAGTACACGGCGGCGAGCTTCGGAAATCACCGTTCGGCGACGATTTGGTGCGCGACTAGGCTCTACGGAGAGCTTGGAGTGCTCCGCGTCCAGCGGTGCGGGTGGTTGAGCGTGCGGTGGCCGGGAACGACGCCGGCGAGCGTTTGGGCGGCGGCCGGCGTTCGGATGAGTTGCGGGTTTGGTGTTGCAGCGCGCAAACGAACCAACTAACGCGCTAGCCATGCTCTCTGTGCAGCCTCGAGTTCGTTGGACGCTGGTGCGCGACCAGATGGTCACCGGAGTGACGCCGGCGTCGAGCTCGTGCGGCGGTGGGTTTCGGCCTTGATGGAATCAGCGGCCAGAGCGAGCAAAAGAGAACGGGGTAGGGGGGAACGATGGCGGGGCTTACAGGGGGTCGATTGGAGGGCCCAGCGGCTCGGGGGAGACGTCGGAGGTGGCGAGCGGGCGCCGGCGATCTCGGGCGGCCGGAGATGGGGAAGACGGCGTGGGCGGCGATGCAGGGCTCCCGGTGTTGCGTAGCTCCATGGAGAGGTTGGGGGTGTCGAGGCGGAGCCTTTGGTCACTCTGGTGGGGTGGAACGACGGTGGTGGCTACGACTGCGACGAGCGGCGGCGACGGCGGTTCTCGGTCGCGCGAGTGAGAGAGCCAGAGAAGAGAGAAGAAGGAACGGGGAGAGTGAGAGCGGTCCAGGAGGGTGCGTGGCATCCTCAGGGCGACGGGGAGACAGGCAGAGAGGCAGGAGGTGGCCTGGGCGTGTGCCCGCGCGCTCCGGCCACGCGCCTGCGCCTACTGGCGCGAGGAGGAAGGCGACAGGGGGGGGGGGAAGTGGAGATGGGCTGGGCCGTGCTGCTGGGCCAGGTGGGCTACCAGGTGAGCGCTAGGTAAGGTTTCTCTCCCTCTCTCTGTTTTTCCTATTTCTGTTCTGTTTTCTATTTTCTGTAGTTTGTTTTGATTTAGTTTAGCAACTAAATCATTTAAATAAATTCTGTAGATTTTTATGTGGCTTGCTAAAATATATACAAAGCCACTCACAAACTTCCAGAATTATTGGAGTCATATTTAATATATATTAAATATAAATCCAAAGCAAATAGTTATTGGATTAATTCAAATGGCCAAAATAATTATCTCTGTGACTCCAAAAATATTGGTTTAAATTTTACCTCTTACCAATATTTCCATGGAATAACAGGAACATTTTCTTGGACACATTTGAGAAGATTTAATTGTTGGTTATTTTTAGAGGTTTCCTGAGGCTTTTGAAAATTCCTCAATTCAAAGTTCATTTGAATTTAAACATGATGCACACACCAGGCAGCACCAGAAGCTAGGGATGTGACACATTTGTACTCACGTTTGCCTATTTTATGTTTTTGCAGAGAGACTTCGGTCTCGCTAGTAGTTCCGCGTGGACTTCGACGTTTAGCTTGTTACCTCATCTACGATCTTGTGCCCTCGGCAGGATCTTGTAGATAGTCAGGCTTCTCAGCCTTTTTCATTTATAGATGTCTATACTCAGACATGTTAAGCTTCCGCTTGTGCTTTGACTTGTATGCTCTGAATGTTGGGTCATGAGACCCATGTTTGTAATATCTCGCTCCTCGGAGCCTATTGAATAAAATACTTGAGTTGTAGAGTCATGTTGTGATGCCATGATGTATTTGCACATATCGAGCATATTGTGTGTATGTTATTGAAATGCTCGGTATGTGTGGGATCTGACTATCTAGTTGTTTATCCTTAGTAGCCTCTCTTACCGGGAAATGTCTCCTAGTGTTTCCACTGAGCCATGGTAGCTTGCTACTGCTTCGGAACACTTAGGCTGGCCGGCATGTGTCCTTCTTCGTTCCTGTGTCTGTCCCCTCGGGGAAATGTCACACGATGAATACCGGAGTCCTGTTAGCCCGCTACAGCCCGGTTCACCAGAGTCCTGCTAGCCCAGTGCTACAGCCTGGATTCACTCGCTGATGACCGACACGTTCGATGCTGGGTCATGGATGCCTGTCCCTATAAGTTTGTGCCACTTAGGGTTCACGACTAGCCATGTCAGCCCGGGTTCTTTGTCATATGGATGCTAGCGGCACTATCATATACGTGAGCCAAAAGGCGCAAACGGTCCCGGGCCAGGTAAGGTGGCACCCGTGGGAATACCGTGCGTGAGGCCGCAAAGTGATATGATGTGTTACATGCTAGATCAGTGTGACTTAGGATCGGGGTCGTGACAGGGACGTTGCACCACCTGGCAGCTCATGTCATCCTGAGCCAGTGCTGAGCACTGCGGGTCGCGCCGTGGAGCCATACACCTTGGCTCGATGATGGCACCCCGGGCCGGAGGTGGAGGAGGATCCCCGTGCGCAACGTTGCCCGCCACAGGTGGTTGCTGAGGCGGCGAGCAAGTCGGACCGTCGAAGCCCCCGTGCGCGACGCTGATGAGCCCGGTGATCCGCTCGGGCCACTCCTCGTAGAGATCACCCACCGGGCGGTAGCGAAGAAGCTCTCCGCCATGAGCAGAGCGGCCTACGCATCACTTGGCCGCGACGTGTGTGGGATGAAGAAGCTACTGGGGTCAGTGACGGAGTAGCAGTGCGGTCGTCATGGTGCACCGACGGGTGCAGCGATGAAGCTTGTCGCTCATGGCCGGCAGAGCCCGTGGCGGTGTTGGCCACCGGAGAGGGAGCACGGCGGGCGCAGCCGTCACCTGTCGGAGCCGTTTGAGCAACACAGGCGGCGACCGCAGCCCGACGCTTGGCGTGAGCCCTGTGCGCGTCGGTCATGGAGATGTAAGAGCAGAGACAGATCGAACGATGGAAGAGAGGTTCTGACGCACCCCTACCTGGCGTGCCAAATGTCGGATTTAGGGATACGACAACCCTTGAGAGGTTCGAACTCTGGGGTGCGTGCGGAGATCTCAACCTGCCCAGCCTGCCTACTCGCTATCCTTCCTAGCCTAGCGCGTCGAGCTCAAAGAGACACAAAGACACAGAGATTTATACTGGTTCGGGCCACCGTTGTGGTGTAATACCCTAATCCAGTGTGGTGTGGTGGATTGCCACGAGGGGCTATGGATGAACTAGTACAAAGGATGAACAAGCCTCAGGAGGTGAGGTGTTCTTAAGCTGGTGTGGTGCTCTACTTGTTCTGATTTCGGTCCCCTTCCCATGGTGGTGGCTAGTCCTATTTATAGTGGCCTTGGTCCTTTTCCCAAATATGAGCGGGAAGAGATTCCACAACGGTGGGATTTGAAAGGGGACAAGTAGTACATTCTATCCTCACAAAAGTAGTATTCGCCTGCGAAAAACCTCTGGTCGTGGCGTTGCGGTGGGCTCGGTGATGACCTCCGTCCTGCCAACCTGGCGGTCTTGGTCTTGTTGCACCAGAATGGAAACCTTTGGCTGATTCCTCGAGACTCCGTGCCTGTGGCTTGCCTCCCTTGCACCGAAGAGGAAACCTGCGCTCTGCGCCCGCCCGGTGCCCGCCTGGCACCCGCCTGGCCTTGGTCGTCATGGCTCAGGTCAGACCGAGCCTCATGAGATATCTTGCATAGAACTCTCCGCCCCTCAGGAGCCCTCCCGAGGAGGCCACTCCCTTCGGGGGTCTTGGCGTCGCCCGCCTCGCCAGGCTTGGCCCCTCGCGAGTGTCTTCTGGTGTTGGTGCTGATGCTGGGCTGTACCAGGCCATCGATGGAGTTACATGATGGGCCGCAGGCAGACAGGGCTGGATAACCCCAAATCTAGGACGCCGAAAGCGTGGAGCCAGCGTGATTGGTAAGCCAAAAGAAAGAACCCCGCCGTCATTGTTCTAGGTTGTGCGACGAACCTCATGCTGCTTCTTCTTCAAAATAAAGTTGGGATCCAAGTAAGCCAAAGGGTGAGAAAACCTTACTTTCCGGCTCGCTTTTCGAATTTTCTTTCTCGACAGAGATTCTGAGCCGGCGGAAAGGATAATTACCTCTTCATCATCTGTGCAGCTGGCTTCTGTTGGGGAACGTAGCAGAAATTCAAAATTTTCCTACGTGTCACCAAGATCTATCTATGGAGAGACCAGCAACGAGTAGAAGAGAGTGCATCTACATACCCTTGTAGATCGCTAAGCGGAAGCGTTCAAGTGAACGGGGTTGATGGAGTCGTACTCGTCGTGATTCAAATCACCGATGATCAAGTGCCGAACGCACGGCACCTCCGCGTTCAACACACGTACAGCCCGGTGACGTCTCCCACGCCTTGATCCAGCAAGGAGAGAGGGAGAGGTTGAGGAAGACTCCATCCAGCAGCAGCACAACGGCGTGGTGGTGGTGGAGGAGCGTGGCAATCCTGCAGGGCTTCGCCAAGCACCACGGGAGAGGAGGAGTACTTGGGAGAGGGGGAGGGCTGCGCCAGAACTTCGTGTATAGCTCCCATGCGCCTCCCCACTATATATAGGGGTGGAGGGGCTGGTTTCTTGCCCTCCAAGTCCATTGGGGCGTTGGCCAAGGTGGGAGGAAAGAAATCTCATTATTTCCTTCCCCACCGATTGTTATCCCCCCTTTTTAGGGATCTTGATCTTATCCCTTCGGGATATGATCTTATTCCTTCTAAGGGGGGATCTTGGTGCGCCTTGACCAGGGGTGTGGGGCCTTGCCCCCACTACCCACGTCCATGTGGGTCCCCCCATGCAGGTGGGCCCCACTCCGGAACCTTCTAGAACCTTCCCGGTACAATACCGAAAAATCCCGAACATTTTCCGGTGGCCAAAATAGGACTTCCCATATATAAATCTTTACCTCCGGACCATTCCGGAACTCCTCGTGACGTCCGGGATCTCATCCGGGACTCCGAACAACATTCGGTAACCACATACAAACTTCCTTTATAACCCTAGCGTCATCGAACCTTAAGTGTGTAGACCCTACGGGTTCGGGAGACATGTAGACATGACCGAGACGTTCTCCGGTCAATAACCAACAGCGGGATCTGGATACCCATGATGGCTCCCACATGTTCCACGATGATCTCATCGGATGAACCACGATGTCAAGGACTTAATCAATCCCGTATTCAATTCCCTTTGTCTATCGGTATGTTACTTGCCCGAGATTCGATCGTCGGTATCCAATACCTTGTTCAATCTCGTTACCGGCAAGTCACTTTACTCGTTCCGTAACACATCATCCCGTGATCAACTCCTTGGTCACATTGCGCATATGATGATGTCCTACCGAGTGGGCCCAGAGATACCTCTCCGTTTACACGGAGTGACAAATCCCAGTCTCGATCCGCATAAAACAATAGATACTTTCGGAGATACCTGTAGTGCACCTTTATAGTCACCCAGTTACGTTGTGACGTTTGATACACCCAAAGCACTCCTACGGTATCCAGGAGTTACACGCTCTCATGGTCGAAGGAAGAGATACTTGACATTGGCAAAGCTCTAGCAAATGAACTACACGATCTTTTGTGCTAGTCTTAGGATTGGGTCTTGTCCATCACATCATTCTCCTAATGATGTGATCCCGTTATCAACGACATCCAATGTCCATAGCCAGGAAACCATGACTATCTGTTGATCACAACGAGCTAGTCAACTAGAGGCTCACTAGGGACATATTGTGGTCTATGTATTCACACGTGTATTACGATTTCCGGATAATACAGTTATAGCATGAATAAAAGACAATTATCATGAACAAGGAAATATAATAATAATACTTTTATTATTGCCTCTAGGGCATATTTCCAACAGTCTCCCACTTGCACTAGAGTCAATAATCTAGTTCACATCGCCATGTGATTAACACTCACAGGTCACATCGCCATGTGACTAATACCCAAGAGTTTACTAGAGTCAGTAGTCTAGTTCACATCACTATGTGATTAACACTCAATGAGTTTTATGTTTGATCATGTTGCTTGTGAGAGAGGTTTTAGTCAACGGGTCTGAACCTTTCAGATCCGTGTGTGCTTTACAAATCTCTATGTCATCTCCTAGATGCAGCTACCACGCTCTATTTGGAGCTATTCCAAACAACTGTTCTACTTGGAGCTATTCTAAATTATTGCTCCATTATATGTATCCGGTCTCTCTACTCAGAGCTATCCGGATAGGTGTCAAGCTTGCATCGTCGTAACCTTTACGACGAACTCTTTTACCACCTCCATAATCGAGAAAATTCCTTAGTCCACTAGTTACTAAGGATAACTTTGACCGCTGTCCTGTGAGCCATTCTTGGATCACTCTTGTACCCCTTGACTGACTCATGGCAAGGCACACTTCAGGTGCGGTACACAGCATAGCATACTGAAGAGCCTACGTCTTAAGCATAGGGGACGACCTTCGTCCTTTCTCTCTATTCTGCCGTGGTCGAGCTTTAAGTCTTAACTTCGTACCTTACAACTCAGGCAAGAACTCCTTCTTTGACTGGTCCATCTTGAACACCTTCAAGATCATGTCAAGGTATGTGCTCATTTGAAAGTATTATTAAGCATTTTGATCTATCCTTATAGATCTTGATGCTCAATGTTCAAGTAGCTTAATCCAGGCTTTCCATTGAAAAACACTTTCAAAATAACCCTATATGCTTTCCAGAAATTCTACGTCATTTCTGATCAACAATATGTCAACAACATATACTCATCAGAAATTCTATAGTGCTCCCACTCACTTCTTTGGAAATACAAGTTTCTCATAAACTTTGTACAAACCCAAAATTTTTGATCATCATCAAAGCATACATTCCAACTCCGAGATGCTCACTCCAGTCCTTAGAAGGATTGCTGGAGCTTTGCATACTTATTAGCATCTTTCGGGATTGACAAAACCTTCCGGTTGTATCACATACAACCTTTCCTCATTAAAATCGTCGAGGAAACAATGTTTTGACATCCTATCTGCAAGATTTCATAAATAATGCAGTAATCGCTAATATAATTCCAACAGACTCTTAGCATCGCTACGAGTGAGAAAATCTCATCGTAGTCAACTCCTTGAACTTGTCGGAAAACATCTTAACGACAAGTCGAGCTTTCTTAATGGTGACATTTACCATCATTGTCCGTCTTCCTTTTGAAATCCATCTGTACTCATTAGCCTTACGACCATCGAGCCGTTCTGCCAAAGTCTACACTTTGTTTTCATACATGGATCCTCTCTCGGATTTTATGGCCTCAAGCCATTTATCGGAATCCGGGCCCACCATCGCTTCTCCATAGCTCGTAGGTTCATTGTTGTCTAGCAACATGACCTTCAAGACAGGATTACGTACCACTCTGAAGTAGTACGCATCCTTGTCATCCTACGAGGTTTGGGAGTGACTTGATCCGAAGTTTCATGATCAATATCATAAGCTTCCACTTCAATTGGTGTAGGTGCCACAGGAACAACTCCCTGTGCCCTGTCACACACTAGTTGAAGAGACGGTTCAATAACCTCATCAAGTCTCCACCATCCTCCCACTCAATTCTTTCGAGAGAAACTTTTCCTCGAGAAAGGACCCGATTCTAGAAACAATCCATATTGCTTTCGGATCTGAATTAGGAGGTATACCCAACTGTTTTGGGTTTCCTATGAAGATGCATTTTATCCGCTTTGGGTTCGAGCTTATCAACCTGAAACTTTTTCATATAAGCGTCGCAGCCCCAAACTTTTAAGAAACGACAACTTAGGTTTCTCTAAACCATAATTCATACGGTGTCATCTCATCGGAATTACGTGGTGCCCTATTTAAAGTGAATGTGGTTGTCTCTAATGCCTAACCCATGAACGATAGTGGTAATTCGATAAGAGACATCATGGTACGCACCATATCCAATAGGGTGCAACTATGATGTTCGGACACACCATCACATTATGGTGTTCCAGGCGGTATTAATTGCGAAACAATTTCCACAATGTCTTAATTGTGTGCCAAAACTCGTAACTCAGATATTCATCTCTATGATCATATCATAGACATTTTATCCTCTTGTCACAATGATCTGCTACTTCACTCTGAAATTACTTGAACCATTCAATAATTCAGACTTGTGTTTCATCAAGTAAATATACTCAACATTTACTCGAATCATCTGTGAAGTAAGAACATAATGATATTCACTGCATGCCTCAGCACTCATTCGACTGCACACATCAAAATGTGTTACTTCCAACAAGTTGCTATCTTGTTCCATCTTACTGAAAATGAGGCTTTTCAGTCATCTTGCCCATGTGGTATGATTTGCATATCTCAAGTGATTCAAAATCAAGTGAGTCCGAACGATCCATTTGCATGGAGTTTCTTCATGCATATACACCAATAGACATGGTTCGCATGTCTCAAACTTTTCAAAAACGAGTGAGTCCAAAGATCCATCAACATGGAGCTTCTTCATGCGTTTTATACCATTATGACTTACATGGCAGTGCCACAAGTAAGTGGTACTATCATTACTATCTTATATCTTTTGGCATGAAAATGTGTATCACTACGACCGAGATTCAATAAACCATTCCTTTAGGTGCAAGACCATTGAAGGTATTATTCAAAAATAGAGTAACCATTATTCTCCTTAAATGAATAACCGTATTGCGATAGACATAATCCAATCATGTCTATGCTCAACGCAAACACCAATCTCGGTGGTAGAGGGAGCGTGCGATGCTTGATCATATCAACCTTGGAAACACTTCCAACATATATCGTCAGCTCACCTTTAGCTAGTCTCCGTTTATTCCGTAGCTTTTATTTCGAGTTACTAACACTTAGCAACCGAACCGGTATCCAATACCCTGGTGCTACTAGGAGTACTAGTAAAGTACACATTAACATAATGTATATCCAATATACTTCTATCGACCTTGCCAGCCTTCTCATCTACCAAGTATCTAGGGTAATGCTGCTCCAGTGGTTGTTCCCCTTATTACAGAAGCACTTAGTCTCGGGTTTGGGTTCAACCTTGGGTTTCTTCACTAGAGCAGCAGCTGAATTGCCGTTTCATGAAGTATCCCTTTGTTCCCTTGCCCTTCTTGAAACTAGTGGTTTCACCAACCATCAACAATTGATGCTCCTTCTTGATTTCTACTTTCGCGGTGTCAAACATCATGAATATTTCAAGGATCATCATATCTATCCCTGATATGTTATAGTTAATCACGAAGCTCTAGCAGCTTGGTGGCAATGACTTTGGGGAAACATCACTATCTCATCTGGAGGATCAACTCCCACTCGATTCAAGTGATTGTTGTGCTCAGACAATCTGAGCACAAGCTCAACGATTGAGCTTTTCTCCCTTAGTTTGCAGGCTAAGAAAATCGTCGGAGGTCTTATACCTCTTGACGTGGGCACGAGCCTGAAATCCCAATTTCAGCCCTCGAAACATCTCATATGTTCCGCGACGTTTCGAAAACGTCTTTGGTGCCTCTACTTAAACCATTTAATTGAACTATCACGTAGTTATCAAAACGTGTATGTCCGATGTTCGCAACATCGACAAACGACGTTGGGGTTCAGCACACTGAGCGGTGCATTAAGGACATAAGCTTTCTACTGATCGCATAATCGCTACTATCAACTTTCAACTATATTTTCTCTAGGAACATATCTAAACAGTGGAACTAAAGCGCGAGCTTACGACATAATTTGCAAAAGGTCTTTTGACTATGTTCAGGATAATTAAGTTCATCTTATGAACTCCCACTTAGATAGACATCCCTCTGGTCATCTAAGTGATCACATGATCCGAGTCAACTAGGCCGTGTCCGATCATCACGTGAGACGGACTAGTCATCATCGGTGAACATCTTCATGTTGATCGTATCTACCATACGACTCATGCTCGACCTTTCGGTCTCCGTGTTCCGAGGCCATGTCTGCACATGCTAGGCTCGTCAAGTTAACCCTAAGTGTTTTCGCTGTGTAAAACTGTCTTACACCCGTTGTATGTGAACGTAAGAATCCATCACACCCGATCATCACGTGGTGCTTAGAAGCGACGAACTGTAGCAACGGTGCACAGTTAGGGGAGAACACTTCTTGAAATTTTGTAAGGGATCATCTTATTTACTACCGTCGTCCTAAGCAAACAAGATGCATAAACATGATAAACATCACATGCAATCAAATAGTGACATGATATGGCCAATATCATTTTGCTCCTTTTGATCTTCATCTTCGGGGCTCCATGATCATCATCGTCACCGGCACGACACCATGATCTCCATCATCATGATCTCCATCATCGTGTCTTCATGAAGTTGTCACGCCAACGACTACTTCTACTTCTATGACTAACGCGTTTAGCAATAAAGTAAAGTAGTTTACATGGCGTTCTTCAATGACACGCAGGTCATACAATAAATAAAGACAACTCCTATGGCTCCTGCCGGTTGTCATACTCATCGACATGCAAGTCGTGAATCCTATTACAAGAACATGATCAATCTCATACATCACATATCATTCATCACATTCTTCTTGGCCATATCACATCACATAGCATACCCTGCAAAAACAAGTTAGACGTCCTCTAATTGTTGTTGCATGTTTTACGTGGCTGCTATGGGTTTCTAGCAAGAACGTTTCTTACCTACGCAAGACCACAACGTGATATGCCAATTGCTATTTACCCTTCATAAGGACCCTTTTCATCGAATCCGTTCCGACTAAAGTGGGAGAGACTGGCACCCGCTAGCCACCTTATGCACCAAGTGCATGTCAATCGGTGGAACCTGTCTCACGTAAGAGTACGTGTAAGGTCGGTCCGGGCCGCTTCATCCCACAATACCGTCGAAACAAGATTGGACTAGTAACGGTAAGCATATTGAACAACATCAACGCCCACAACTACTTTGTGTTCTACTCGTGCAAAGAATCTACGCAATAGACCTAGCTCATGATGCCACTGTTGGGGAACGTAGCAGAAATTCAAAATTTTCCTACGTGTCACCAAGATCTATCTATGGAGAGACCAGCAACGAGTAGAAAGAGAGTGCATCTACATACCCTTGTAGATCGCTAAGCGGAAGCGTTCAAGTGAACGGGGTTGATGGAGTCGTACTCGTCGTGATTCAAATCACCGATGATCAAGTGCCGAACGCACGGCACCTCCGCGTTCAACACACGTACAGCCCGGTGACGTCTCCCACGCCTTGATCCAGCAAGGAGAGAGGGAGAGGTTGAGGAAGACTCCATCCAGCAGCAGCACAACGGCGTGGTGGTGGTGGAGGAGCGTGGCAATCCTGCAGGGCTTCGCCAAGCACCACGGGAGAGGAGGAGTACTTGGGAGAGGGGGAGGGCTGCGCCAGAACTTCGTGTATAGCTCCCATGCGCCTCCCCACTATATATAGGGGTGGAGGGGCTGGTTTCTTGCCCTCCAAGTCCATTGGGGCGTTGGCCAAGGTGGGAGGAAAGAAATCTCATTATTTCCTTCCCCACCGATTGTTATCCCCCCTTTTTAGGGATCTTGATCTTATCCCTTCGGGATATGATCTTATTCCTTCTAAGGGGGGATCTTGGTGCGCCTTGACCAGGGGTGTGGGGCCTTGCCCCCACTACCCACGTCCATGTGGGTCCCCCCATGCAGGTGGGCCCCACTCCGGAACCTTCTAGAACCTTCCCGGTACAATACCGAAAAATCCCGAACATTTTCCGGTGGCCAAAATAGGACTTCCCATATATAAATCTTTACCTCCGGACCATTCCGGAACTCCTCGTGACGTCCGGGATCTCATCCGGGACTCCGAACAACATTCGGTAACCACATACAAACTTCCTTTATAACCCTAGCGTCATCGAACCTTAAGTGTGTAGACCCTACGGGTTCGGGAGACATGTAGACATGACCGAGACGTTCTCCGGTCAATAACCAACAGCGGGATCTGGATACCCATGATGGCTCCCACATGTTCCACGATGATCTCATCGGATGAACCACGATGTCAAGGACTTAATCAATCCCGTATTCAATTCCCTTTGTCTATCGGTATGTTACTTGCCCGAGATTCGATCGTCGGTATCCAATACCTTGTTCAATCTCGTTACCGGCAAGTCACTTTACTCGTTCCGTAACACATCATCCCGTGATCAACTCCTTGGTCACATTGCGCATATGATGATGTCCTACCGAGTGGGCCCAGAGATACCTCTCCGTTTACACGGAGTGACAAATCCCAGTCTCGATCCGCATAAAACAATAGATACTTTCGGAGATACCTGTAGTGCACCTTTATAGTCACCCAGTTACGTTGTGACGTTTGATACACCCAAAGCACTCCTACGGTATCCAGGAGTTACACGCTCTCATGGTCGAAGGAAGAGATACTTGACATTGGCAAAGCTCTAGCAAATGAACTACACGATCTTTTGTGCTAGTCTTAGGATTGGGTCTTGTCCATCACATCATTCTCCTAATGATGTGATCCCGTTATCAACGACATCCAATGTCCATAGCCAGGAAACCATGACTATCTGTTGATCACAACGAGCTAGTCAACTAGAGGCTCACTAGGGACATATTGTGGTCTATGTATTCACACGTGTATTACGATTTCCGGATAATACAATTATATCATGAATAAAAGACAATTATCATGAACAAGGAAATATAATAATAATACTTTTATTATTGCCTCTAGGGCATATTTCCAACAGCTTCCGCTTCATCTTGATGGTAATCAGTGTCAATAAGATGATTAAAAAATGAGCCAAGGGAGTCAAGTTCTACCTCTCACTCAGAGTCATCCAAACCAAGTTGGTCTGCGAGGTTGGCCTTTTTCTTGGCAGGCTTCTTGACAACCTTGCTGTTTGCTCTGGACTTCTTGGTCGGCTTATCCTGGAGCTTCTTCTTCCAAAATGAAGAGTCAGCCTGCAGAAATTTAAAACAAAAATAAGGAAGCGGAGTGAAAAGTATTGAATATATGGGGGATGATTTAAAGTACTTACATCTGGAGCTTTATTCTTCGTATAAAATGGAGCTAAGCCGGTCTTGCTGCAATCTTTCCAACTCTCATTAAGTAGAGACTTGGTCATGGTGTTGATGGCATCGTCATCCATCTCTATCTGACAATGGCGTTGGGGATCTTTGACGCTGCGGTGTACTCGCACATTAAGCCAGGCCGGCGGCTCAAGGGCATGATCCTCCATGCGACCCAGCATCGGACTAGGTCGATTCCAGTTAAGCCGTTAGCCATTAAGGCTCTAATCTTCGAAAAGGTGGGCATATATTTGGCCCCTGCTTCTATGATGATCCGTTCTGGAAGACGTGTCTGTTGCTGAGTCGGCTGTCACGGAAACCTTGTAGAGGATTTTTGCCTTCTTTAGATGTGTCTTTGCAGTAAAACCATGTTTGGTTCCAGTCCTTAGAATGACTGGGAGGTGAGGCGGCAGGGAAAGTTTCTTGTTTTTGCCTTTGAATGGAGATGCCTCCCAGTTCTAAGGCTGGCCCGTCGGTAAACTCTGTTTGCCGGTTCAAATGATAGAACTCGTGAATAGTTCTATGTTGGGTTCTTCTTGGAGGTACACTTCATTGAACATTTGGAAATTGCAGATGTTTGAAATAGAGTTGGGCCCAATATCTTGAGGATGGAGCTGGAAAAAGTGCAGCACATCACGAAAGAATTTTGAGCTGGGTGGAGTGAACCCATGTAGCATATGATAAGTGAAAACCACTACTTTACCCTCTTTAGGGGTGGGTCTGGCCTCATCTCCTGGGACCCTCCAGTGGATATCTTCTTTTGGGGCTAAGATGCCCACTTTGACATGATCGTTCAATTCTTCTTTTGTGACAGTGGAGGCCACCTAGTTGCAGGAAGTAACAATCTTCGTCATTTTTTATGAAAAGCCTAGAAGAAAAGCAATTGCCAGGTTAAGAATGTTATGTTAAACCGGCAAATGATTTGAGGACAGATGCAAGGTCAGAATAATTGGCATTCAATAAGAGTATTACACTGATAAACCGGCGAGGAATAGCCGTGTTACATTAGAATATTGCATTGGCGGTTTAAAAAGTGCTCAAAGTTAAGCGGGCAGCTATTTGATGAGCTACAAGTATGTCATTTAAGCCGCCATGAGGGACTAATGCCTAGATATGGAGGAGCTGAATTTTACTAAGTCTTCGTTGAACAAGTTCCACATATTGATCTTATGATTTTGGATCTACGGTAGTCCAGAAAATAAAATAAATTTTAGACCTAAAGTGAAGGGAGTGGAAGAACTCATGTATTCGGATGGATCTTATGAAGAAAAAAAGTATCTACTCCGATTGGAAAAGGGGTGCTAAGTTACTACCGCGATTCTTTTATATTGTGTGTGGACTCAACTATGTGATCTAAAGAAGAACATGGAAGAACTCCGACGAACTGGGTAAACCCTAATGGAGATATGACACGAGGGAGGAGGAGTACTTACTGATGCTGTTGAACAACGGAGGAGCGTGGCGATCTCGGGACACGTTCAGGGTGATGCAGCGGCCGGAGTAGATGATGCTGGAGACGGCGGCAACAGAGCTCGGGTGGTGCTGGAGCAGCGCGAGAAGGAAGAACAAGACACAAGGGCAGGGGTGGAAAGTGGAAAAGAGGACCCCCTGCCCCTATTTATAAGGGAATGGATAGATGGCATGCATGGGAATCGAGGAGACAAAAAAAATGATTATGTTGCTATGTGGACGCCTCAATTTTTGGGAGATCCATTAAAGATAAATATCCGTTGAGATATCCTCGGCCTTGTGCAAAATTAATGCGAGATGACGTCATGGTGGGTTAACACAATTATGAGATATGACGTCATGGCGGTTTATAATGAATTGGTAAGAAATCAATGATGGGAGATTCTGCTAAGTCAAGTGATGAAGATTGATCTGAACAAGTTCAAATCAACTTGGGGCCTAATGTTGGGGATATAACTACTGGGTATGACCCGCCCAAGAGGGGCCGGGTCATGCTACGGGCGACTTAAGATGAAGAAGCCCAAGAAGATATGAAGACGGCGGTTCATAAAGAAAGCTTATTGAAGGCCCAAGACCTGGGGGTGACTTGAGTCCCAAAGGGATGAGCCGTCATATGTTTAACTTGTTCTGTAAGGCAAGTGTTGCTAGAAACCAAGCCGGTCACGTTGTGTGAGCCGGCCGGGACTCTGTAAGCCGCCAGGCCTCAAAACCTGTGTATATAAAGGTGAGACCCGACGGCGGGTTAACTCAAGAAACAATTGATCGAGTACTAGGTCAAGTGTATTCACTCCCTAGTAATCAAAACACAAGCAATACAATCGAAAGCAGGAGTAGGCTTTTACCTAATTGAGAGGGGCCGAACCTGGGTAAAAACTCCGTGTGTCCTTTGTCCCGCTTAACCCCTTTAAGCTAACCTAGCTGCGGTGGCTCCACACCTATGTCCTTTTGCTAGGGCATCTACCGTGTTAAATCCATGACAGGGACCCTTTATGTTGGCTGGTAGGAGTGGCAGGCAGCGGAAGAAGTGGTCGATACTCCTGACCGAGTTGAGGGCAAGGTCAAGGGGCAAGCCAGGAGGATGGAGATGACCCAGATGTCCGGAATAATTTCCCTTTTGGCAGATGGAGAGGTGCAGACCGGCTGGGTATGACAGAGGTAGATGATTGGACAGTACATGTGGAGATACTAATTAGAGCTCGAGGTTTAACCAACTATTTCAAAATGATGGTACATGAAAGACAAATGTGGGATTGAAATTGTCCCTGCAAGATGTCAGAGCTTCAGATGGGAATGATGCTGCAGCTCTTAGAATGGAGTTAGAACCAAAAGGTGATGCATTGAATGTTTTAGGCAAAAGATTGGCGAACGAGATCGTGCCAACAACCAAGGCCACGATAGAGGTCGTGGAAAACAGTGAGTAATTGTTCCAGCAGGGTTCACAGTAGGTATAATTGACCAATTTGAAGGAAGGGGCAAGAACCAGTTAGTGAAGGATTTATCTAATACCCCACGTAAAAGTGAAAATAAGAAGAAACTTAAAGGATGAGATGGTACAACGATGGATAGTGCTTCAACTTCAGAATTGGTGCCCTCCGTCTGGGAGGACCACTAGACTCAATGAAAACTTTTGCTTGGAACTGTCGTGGCATGTTAGCGGCCACGACAGTTCGTGCGATCTTGGAACTCCAATAGCGAGTCGTGGCGGATGTGTTATTTCTTTCAGAATCCCATCTAAACGGAGATAAAGCAAAAGCTTTGCGTTAAGATGGGTTTTGTTGAAGTACATATGGTGGAAAGTGATGGTAGATTGTGGGGTTTGACCCTGTTCTGTAATAAAATAAAGTAGAAATAAATTTCATGACAAAGAGTTACATAGATAAATTCACGTGGAGGAGAGGCGAGAATCAGGAACGCCTTGATAGAGCAGTGTGTAATGAAGCTTGGTTTGAAAAGTTTCTGTAATGCGAATTCATGAACAACATATACACTCCCACCATAGACCGATCTTGGTTGATACTGAGTACTTTGTTGATGGAGAGTTGATGAAGAAAAACAGTGACAATGAGATTTTAGGACAAATGGTTAAAGGAAGAGACGGTGGATGAGACAGTGAAATCTGCCTGGGAGCATGCCAAATTGGCCGGAATTGGGCCATCGCTAGCCATTCATACATGCGTAGTCCAGGTGGATTTGCATGATTGGGACCACAATACTTTTAAGGGGACAAAACGACACATTGCAAAGTGGAGGAAACAATTAGAAAAGTTGAAAGCGGGTCCATAAACTCTGAAACCCAAGCGCGCTTAAAGGAAACTCAAATGTTGCTTGAAAATTTGTTGGATGAGGAGGAGTTGTACTGGTTGCAACGGGGGAGAACCAACTGGCTCCTCCATGGTGACAGGAACACTGCTTTCTTCCATATGGAAACATTAGTAAGGAAGAAATGCAACCTAATAAAAAATCTTAAGGATGACAATGGAAACTGGTGCCAACGTACAGATTAGCTGAAACACTTAATATCTGGTTATTTTACTAACCTCTTATCCTTTGAGGTGTCTACTCCAGATGCAAATGTGTTGAACAAAGTTACTTCAGGCGTATCAAATGCTATGAATGACTCATTGATGGCTCCATATTCAGCGAAAGAAGTAAGGAAGGCATTGTTTGATATAGGGATAGGGGATCACGATAATCTTCGAGGGTAGTAATTCACCCAATTTATTGATTCGACACAAGGGGAGCCAAAGAATATATATAAGCCTTAGGATTGAGTTATCAATTCAACCACCACTGGTACACGTCGGTGCTATACAAACGGTTTTTAACCCCCTTCCGCGACAACATTTGGAACCGTCGCCAAGTGAGTGTGGGCGATAGGGGGGTCCTTCCCACACGACCCAGAAACTGTCGGGGATATGCCATCCTGGCACACACGCTCAGCAAAATGAGGTCGTGTGTGACTGGCGAGCAAGCAAATACGAGCACACAATATTATCAATTTTATCGTTTGTGTTATTGAATGCATCACACACGGTGCGTAGAAGGAACTGTGTGGCAAAGGATGTCCATCACACACAGTTTTTACGTGGTAAACATTTGCGCAAGGTGGCCTAACGCAAACAGTTTTGAAGAGAATGTCATGTGTGATTGTTCATCGATCCAACATGGTTTTTCCCTAGAAACTGTGTGTGTCGCCTTAGGTCATCGCCCACGGTATTTTCTCAATAACCGTTTGCAATCACAAAAACCAATTAGCAGGCTAATTCGCCATTAGCAGGCTAATTGCCCTATTATTAATAATCCATTTATTAAGCTAATTGACATTCATATTAAACACATAATATATTCCATTCCCATATTAAGGAAGCGGGATTTCATAATTGAAATACATCAGACTACAACATGCTATAGTTTTAGCACTCAGCTACCCCATTACACAACTGCAGCAGCACCAAGTTTCACATGCAACATCGAGAACCTTTCGAAATTAGCATCATAGATGGTACATAGACAGATGCATCTCATCCGGAAAACTACTGAAGCGGAAGGCGAATATTGAGCCTTCATTGACGTTGAAGGTCTTTGCAACTTTAGGCCAGTGCCTGTGGATGATTGACCGTCCATCCTTCATCCTCTTCAGGAACACTTCAATATTGAACCGTGGGTGTTGTGTGAATACCTTCCTCGCCTCCTAATCATACAGGTGGTTTAAGAGGTAATCATTAGTGAACTACTTTCGAAAGGCCTGAAAACATGGATGTGCATAAATATCTTCTCTATATTGGAAATGTGGCAAAGGAATAAAAATTACAAGGTATAATAGTTAGTACCATCATGTAGTGAATTGATGTCTTCTTCATTGTGCAAACAAAGATCTTGTTGTTTTTTGTCGCTAATTTCTTTATCCTAACAATCTTTCTGAGTTTCTTGACTTGACTGATATTCATGGATAACTCATTTCCACATATGCAAAAAGGGTCGAATAGTGGGTCAAAACCTCTGACGGCAGGACCTACATGTGCAAGACCAAATTGTTTAAAAGCTAAGTAATAGAATTGTTCCTGCAATTGCACAATAATGTGCTATTAGACAAAGGACCATGCATGTGCAAACCTCGATTGTAAACCTCAGTGCTTCTCATTGTTTCCCTGTAACACAGATAAGGTAGTTAGTGATCAGGTTAAGTGAGGGTTCGCATGCTATTAGTAAAATATGTTGATGAAAAAGAAGCACATTGCAGATTCATCAGATTAGTTCAAGCCACATGGAAACCCCATCTATCCAAACCAATCATGATTAAGAACTAGGAAATATAGCAATTGTATATGTTTCCCATGTATTAAGTGCGGCCAAATTCGATTATTCCTCACATGCACAACAATACAAAATTCTACCCACAACAATTGGACATTGCATTGCAAAATTGAACCAAGCAGTTAACTAAGCACCACAACAAATGAACCAAACATTAACTGAGCACCACATTGCACAATATAACATACTCCTAATAGAAGATCAAACAGTTAACCAAACCAATCATGCTTAACAACTTGGAAATACAATTGTATTTGTTTCTCATATATTTAGTACAACCAAATTCGATTTATTTCTCACATGGTATACAATAATAGAATGCACCCATAATAATTGAACATCGCACACTACTGCAGGATGCTGCTAACGTGACACTATCAAATACAAGATGTAATCAACACTACTAGCCAGAGGTATCAATATGAGGTTTTGATACAAAGACTAAACACAAGAGATGAACTAGGGTTTTGAGATGAGATGGTGTTGTTGAAGATGTTGATGAAGATTGGCCCTCCCATGATGAGAGGGTTTATGGTGATTATGATGGCTTCGATTTCCCCGTCTTAGAGGGTAGTATCCATGGTGGAATCGCTTCGCCAGAGAGCAAAAGTGTTCCTGCCAAAGTTCTGCCTCGAGATGGCGGCGCTTTGTACTGAAAGTCCTCTCCTTAATTTTTAGGGTAAATGACCTTATATAATAGAAGATGGGCACCGGAGGTAGGCCAGGGGCCCAGTACCCACCAGGGCACGCCAGGGGGGCAGGCGCACCCTGGTGCCTAGTGGGCACCAGGGTGGCCCCCTCTGGTATTTATTTTCTCCAATATTTTTTATATATTCCAAAATAATTCTTCGTAAAATTTCAGCTCATTTTAAGATGTGCAAAATAAGTATCTCTGACATAGCCTTTTCAGGTCCAGAATTCCAGCTGCCGGCAATCTCCCTCTTTGTGTAAACCTTGCACATTATGAGAGAAAAGGCATTAGAATCACTCCACAAAGTGTTTTATTGAATAAAAACACTATAAATAACAGTAGGAAAACATGATGCGAAATGTACGTATCATACGTACGGATGAGGTCGCGATGGCTACCATTCATGTCGACCCCTAGATCTTGGGGAAGCACCTCGCCGCCGAGGCCACTGTCGACGCCTTGTGCACCGCTGCCACCACGTGATTGGCTGCTTTAAATGACAGTTCGTGGCCTTCTCTCGAGGCCACCGTCGGTGCCTTTGACGAGGACTACGAGGTGTTTTCCCAGTGTGCATGTGCTTTACCTCAACTCGAGAGCCAGCAGGTTGGTGCCCAGAGCGGCTCAGGCAACTCATCACTACAAGGAGGGCACCCATGATGTGGAGGCCTCGCCCTCTTCCAAGTCCAAGGAGCCAATCATCATCGATATCTTCGAAATGAGGAGTAGCTTGTCTTATTAGCTCACTATAAGTTGTTAAGCATGCTTGGTTTGGTTAACTGTCTGATCTTCTATTAGTAATATGTTATATTATGCAATGTGGTCCTCTGTTAATGTTTGGTTCATTGATTATGGTGTTTAGTTAACTATTTGGTTCAACTCTCCAATGCTATGTTCAATTGTTGTGGGTACAATTTTGTATTGCTATGCTTGTGAGGAATAAATCGAACTTGGATGTACTAAATACATGAGAAACATATACAATTGCTATATTTCCTAGTTCTTAATCATGCTTGGTTCGGATAAAATGGCTTTTCCATTTGGCTCAAATTAATCTGCTGAATCCGCAATGTGTTTATTTTTCATCAACATATTTTACTGATAGTATGCCAACCCGATCAATAACTACCTTATATGTGTTGCAGAGAAACAATGGGAAGCACCAAGGTTTACAATCGAGGTTTGCACATGCATGGTACTTTGTCTAATAGCACATTATTGTGCAATTGCATGAATCATTCTAAAATTTAGGGTTTTTAACAATTTGGTCTTGCACATGTAGGTCCTACTATCAGAGGTTTTGACCCACTGTGCAACCCAATATGGGGAAATGAGTTGTCCATGAATATCAGTCAAGTCAAGAAACTCAAAAAGATAGTTAGGATAAAGAAACTAGCGATGAAAAACAACACGATTTTTGTCTGCACAATGAAGAAGACATCGGTGCACTACGGGATGGTGCTAAGTATTATACCTTGTCTTTTTTATTCATTTGCGTCATTTCCAAATTTAGAGAAGATATTTTTTGCGTATCGTTGTTTTCGGGCCTTTCCAAAGCAATTCACTGATGATTACCTACAACACCCACGGTACAATATTGAAGTCTTCCTTAAGAGGACAAAGGATGGATGATCAATCATCCACAGGCAATGGCCTAAAGTTGCAAGGACCTTCAACATCAATGAAGGCTCAATATTTGCCTTCCGCTTCAGCAGTTTTCCAGATGAGATTCATCTGTCTATCTACCGTCTATGATGCTAATTTCCAAAGGTTATAGATGTTGCATGTGAAACTTGCCACTCGTGCGGTTGTGTAATGGGGTAGCTAGCTATATGCCTATATGGTGTAACTGAGTGCTGAAGCTATATGATGTTCTACTCTAATGTATTTCAATTATGAAATCCTGGTTCCATAACAAAAATGAAATATATTGTGTGCTTAATATGAATTTTCAATTTGATTAATAAATGGATTGTTAGTAATAGGTCAACTAGCCTGCTTATTGTATTTTTCAATTGCAATCGGTTACTGAGACAACACCGTGGGCTATGACCTCAGACAACCCACACAGTTTCTAGGAAGAAAACATGTTGGATGAATGAACAATCACACACGACTTGCTCTTGAAAACTGTTTGTGTTAGGCCACCTTGCGCAAATGTTTTCCACATAAAAATTGTGTGTGATGGACAGCCTATGCCACACAGTTTCTACGCACCATGCGTGATGCATTCAATAATGCAAATGATAAAATTGTTAATATTGTCTGCAATGGCAACACTACCACAGACGATTTGATGGGGAGAATTGTATGTGATGTATGTGCGAACAGAAAAGTTTGTCTAGGATTCATCGTGTGGGATGTACATACGAATGGAAACGTACTTCTTGGATTGACTGTGTGGGATGTACATATGAACGAAAACGTATTCCTTGGATTAACTGTGTGGGATGTACATATGAAGGGAAACCTTTCTCTGGAATCCACTGTGTGGGATTTACTTACGAATGGAAATGATTGGGCCTATATAATTGTATCCGATGGCTAGCCCGATCACACACAAGCTCATTTTGCCCAGCGTGTGTGACCGGAGGGCCTATCCCTAACGGTTTCTGGGTGTCGGTGTCAAAACCGGCAGATCTTGAGTAGGGGTTCCCGAACTATGCATCTAAGGATCGAAGGTAACAGGAGGCAGGGGACACAATGTTTACCCAGGTTCGGGACCTCTTAATGGAGGTAATACCCTACTTCCTGCTTGATTGACTTTGATGAGTATAGGAGTTACAAGAGTTGATCTACCTCGAGATTGTAGTGGCTAAACCCTAGATGTCTAGCTTGTATGATTGTTCTTGCCCTATGGACTAAACCCTCCGGTTTATATAGACACCGGAGGGATCTTGGGTTGTACAGAGTCGGTTTACAGAGAAAGGAAGATGCATGATACGAACGCCAAGCTTGCCATCCACGCAAAGGAGAGTCCCGTCCGGACACGGGGAAAGGTATTTAATCTCATATCTTCACGGCCCATTAGTCCGGCCCATATCACATAGCCCAGACGCTCGAGGACCCCTTAGTTCAGGACTCCCTCAGTAGCCCCTGAACCAGTCTTCAATGACAATGTATCTGATGCGCAGATTGTCTTCGGCATTGCAAGGTGAGTTCCTCCCCCGAATACTCCAAAGTAGTCTTCCGCACATAAGAGCTATATCTGGCCCTGCTTAACACGTACAACCCTAAGCTGTAAAGGCAACAATACTTAAAATAAGTCACGTCCACGAGCAACTTTTTTGGCGAGACATTATGTTCTGGCCTTATTATTCTGAACCATTTTACCGCCCCCGCTTCACGTTTCGAGGCGCGGCCATTGATACATCTTTATAAAAGCAGAGATCATGCCCCCTTATCACGGGATCCTTATCAATGTGGGTTTGGGTAATCCAAACGTGCCGTTCGCACGTCTTCTTGGGAATAGGCGAGGTTTAAGGCTTATGAGGGGGCGCTTGATATTCACTACCTCTATAAGAGGACAAGGACCCATCTGTTCACCTCACGCCTTCTTCTTCCTCTATCTTTTCGTCCCCGAGCTCCAGCGCCCAAGTTCTGAACTTCCCCTTTTCCCCAACTCATCCAGCAATGGCCGGATCCGGTTCCCAGGGCAAGTGGATGGCCTCCTCCGTAATGGAGAAGGACATCAAAGATCTACGCATGGCGAGGTACCTGACAACAAAGATAAAACATAGTCTTCCAACCCCGGGACAGATCATCCCCACCCCGGAGCCTGGTGAGAGGGTGGTTTTTATTCCCCACTTCCTCCGAGGACTTGGGTTCGCTCTCCATCCCTTCGTTCGAGGTCTCATGTACTATTACGGGCTGGATTTCCATGATCTAGCCCCGAATTCCTTCCTACACATCTCGACGTTTATCGTCATGTGTGAGGCATTCCTCCATGTCCCTCCACACTTCGGCTTATGGCTCAAGGTTTTTAATGTGAAGCCGGTGGTTGAAGGCCAACATGCCGAGTGCGATGGTGCCATGGTGAGCAAGCTCAACCATGTTACCTGGCCCAAAGGGAGATTTGTGGATACTGTCAAGGTGTGGCAGCAGGAGTGGTTCTACATCACCGAACCCCGCGGCACCAAGTGGGCTACTGCTCCTGATTTCAGATCTGGACCTCCGCTGCGGTTCGCATCCTGGACCAACAAGGGTCTGGATTGGGGATCCCCTGACGAAGTGTCGATGCTGCAGAAGCGTATCAAGAGCATGATAAAAAAAGGACATCACCCTTGCTAATGTGATTCAAGTGATGCTCATCCGTCGAGCTCTCCCTTGCCAACGGCGGCCTCTCAAAATGTGGGAGTTCAATCCGGAGGGGCCACGGACTCTGCAGCGATTCTTTGGCACCATGCACAGGGATCTGGAAGCTGCTCTTCAAGAAGCAGAAGATGTGACCAAGGACGTTTGACGACACCAGCCTCAACTGCAACAATCCGGCATCCCCAGGAAGTACCATATTTCCGAACATTACTTAGCTTGTCAATCTTAGGGAGGGGTCCTGAAAATTCCATTCCATGAATAGGACTAGATAAAGAAGGCAGAGCGGATTAAGTGTCCGGCCCCGCTCCCCGAAAACCTAGCCGAGCTTCTGTTGATGAAGATACTGGTCCCGGCGCCCTACCAGGCGCCGACAAAGAAGGACAAGAAGCAGAAGAGCAATGAGGCCGAAGGTGACCTTCCTCACGAAGAAACTTTGGGAGCCATGTCCGGAGGAACCAAGGCTCCTTCCTCTCACGAGGGAGACGAAGATGAGGATGAGGAGGAGGAGGAAGAAGAAGAAGAGAACCCTCCTCCCAAAGGGAAAAAGAGGACGCCCTCCATAGATCCGGAGGAGGGGGCATCCAAGAGGGGAAAGATATCCCTCTCAGATGATTCGGATTCGGGGAACGAAGCTTTCCCGAAGCATCGCCCCTGAGCCAAGCCCCTTGACGAATCGTAAGTACTTTAAGATGCCTTACATACATCAAATATTTTTAGAAATTATAAGAATAATATCAAATTTCGTGTTTCAGTCCGGCTCACGACATCCCTCAAGAATCATCGTCATCAGGGGATCTTTCGCCGGAGAAGATGGAGAGCGAGACGCCTCCACAAGCTTCCCTGCCTCCTAGGGCGGACGACACCGAGGTGTCGTCCCAAAGGATTTCTCCAGGCTCCGGAGAGGTGTGGAAGGGGACTAAGACGACGCCAGAGGATATCGCCTTGGATGTCAAGAACATGAGGGGCGCAACCCTCATGGAGACCGACAACAGGGGTCCTGGATTATCTGACCCCCGGCCGGATACTGTTCCGGAGACACAAACAGCTCCGGAACCGAATCGGTAGCCCCCTCCATGGGAGGGGGAGACGGCTATTCCGACAACGACCTCTAATAATGCAGAGGCGCCGAACATGCTGATGGATGCTCTGCAAAGTGCGTCCGTCTTGGAGGAGCACCGTACCTTGATGGGTACGGTGGTTGAGAAGGTTCAGTCTGCTAAGAGCGGACTGAATGAAGCTTTCACGAGCCTTCTAACAGGCTTCGAGGTATGCGATGTAATGTATTTAGTTGCTTTCCATATAAAAAATCTACATGTATATAGATAGTAGCCCCTGAGACTCTATTTGGCAAATGAAGGAGGGCGAACAAAGGGTCTATAGATATCCGCAGGAAATAACATACTTATCTTTTTGATAAAAAACAGGATTCACTGTTAGCAGCGACCGCTCAGGCCGCCAAAGTTTCTGAACTGAAGCGGAAACTGCAGCTGGTCAACGAGGAAAAAATCCGGATTAATAAGCGGCTTCACGAGGCGCAGGGTATGTTTCAAGTAGTCCATATACAATTGAATTAGTTTGCAAATGCTGAGTTGAAGCTTACACGCTACTATATGCATAATTGCAGATGGTGCCACTAAGGTGAGACCCTTAGGAGTGACCTTGCCCACGCAAAGGAGCAGGCAAGGGTGAGCGATGCGGCCGATGAGAAAGCGGCTGCTGATTTGAAGGCCGAACAGGTCTCCCGGCGCCAGTTCGAGGAGTGGGTGTCCAAGGTTGAGAAAGAGCTCAAGGATGCTACTCGCAAGTGCGAGCTCCTCGAGGAGGAGAATAAAGCTAAGGTGGCCAAACTTGCCAAGGCCCTTCAGGAAGCCCAAGAGGCGAGGTCCGAATCCCGAGCGGCTCGCGAGGAGATCCGACAGGCCGGACAGATAGCGGCTGATAAGCCCTTTCTTTTACAGTCTAAGTTTGGCGATCAGAGGTATGCCTTACTTAATCGACTATGGAGTTCTCCAGATGCCTTAGCGGATCTTCTGGAGAGCGCCACCGATACTGTGCAATTCTACCGAGCCCAGGAGGGGCATGCGACGGAGAAGCTGTTCTGGTCACAGTTCGCGATGCAGGAGCACTCGACGCTGCTGAACGACCAAATGGCACAGTGGGCCGAGTTCCATAAGATGTCCGGAGCGGCCATGGAGGAGGTCATACTCTAGTGTGGACGGCCAAACCCGTTCCAAGCAGCTAGTTTGGCCTAGTGCAGCGACTCATCGATGTCGTGCCCCGGATTGATGCAACCAAATGGTCAGCATGCATAGAAGGTGCACAAATGGCCTTCGCCCGTGTCAAGGTGCACTGATCGAAGATGAAGGCCGCTGTTATCGCGGTGGAGGGTCCTCCTGAAGGCAAGGACCATCACACGCCGGAGCATTATTTAGACGACGTCCTAGAGGGTGCTCGCTTGATAGAGGGTCAATGCTCAAAGGACATTATATTCGAATGAATGTATTTGAACGACCCGGAAGTGTTTATTATATACATTAAGGCTTTATAATATATTTGTGCCATTATCTAAAAGTTCTTTCCTCCTGTGCGGCCGTTTTTGTATTCCTGAGAGTTTTCCAGTCGTCGGCTTCGGCCCCCACGTAGATGCTACGGGGGTGTTCAGAATAGCGCATGTGCACTCTTGACCCAACGTCTTGGTCCGTGATGGAGGTGGCAGTGCGGCGAACCAGGCAATCGGACTATACAACCTTACCACTCTCACTTAGCCATAGGAGTTTGACAATGGGGCTATAGAATAGCCCCTGGTATGTATGCATCTATCCGAATGCGGATGCGTTACATATATGACTGGAAAAACAGTCCTTCCTTTAATACGGAAAAATCGTTAAAGATTTAGTAAGTCACCGAGCGGCTGACCAGCTCTCGCCACATCATGACAGTCAGTTTTCGGCTTTCTCTACTGAGGTGCTTGACCGGACGAACCAGAAACACAATCACAGTAGTTCTCCCTTTACTACCCTAGCCGAACAAATGGAATGTAATGTAGCAAACACAGGAGCCGGGCAACCCAACTATTGACCAAAGACATGATTCAGAGCTGATGCATATAATGCCAAGTTTGGGACACTGAAATGTGCTACAAAGTTGTCCGGGCTTGTGTTTAGCAGCACATATGTGGCCGTACAGAGCCCCTGGCAATGAGTGTCGAGGTATGTGAGTGAGACAACTGGGAAGACGGAATACAATTTAATGAATAAAGTTGATACCGAAAAAATTGTCCCTACTAGGATCTGATTGATACGTCAAAACATGATCTTACAGAGGGTACCATAGGCACCAAAGTCATTTTACATGTTCGGGGGTCTAATAATAAGGAGAAAAGCTGAATACAGGTCCTTGAAATAAGGTTTGGTCCGAAGAGTCCTTTGGATATCCTGCCGCACGTCTGCGCCGCTTTTGCCTGGTAGAGAGGGGTTCCTTGACGGGAACGGTCTTTGGTTATCCGCATGAAACCGGGCTCAAAGAGAGTCCTTGTAAGTCCATAGGATATATAGGTTCAAGTGCACCTGTGGTAGGAGAGAAAAGTAATCGAAGGAAGGTGGAAGATCATACAGGGTCAAACCATACTATAGACCTGTCTGTATTGTGCCTCCGTCGATGCCCAAGGTAGAGTGCGTAGTGACGCATGTGCAGTATGAATTCCGTGGTTGTGCATGGTGATCGATGGAGGCGAAACTGCCAGTCTAGCTACGGAAGTACCAAGCCGTCAGCTTGCGGGACTGACCGGACTTTTTTAACAAAGTCTGACGGCTTGATGGCCAATGAGGTGTGCGACTTGAGGGGGCCGCTCTGTACTTCGGCTGCGAGAGCTGCAGTGTGCTCCTTGGTGTGGAGGGAGTGTTCCGCATTTCCATTGACTGTTATGACATCACGCGGGCTGGGCATCTTGAGCTTTAAATAAGCGTAGTGCAGGACCGCGTTGAATCGAGCAAAAGCGGTCCGTTCGAGCAGTGCGTGATAGCCACTTCAGAAGGGTACCATATCAAAGATCAGGTCTTCACTGCGGAAGTTGTTGGGCGAGCCGAAGACAACTTCCAATGTTATTGAGCCCGAGCAACGGGCCTCTACGCCAGGTATTACTCCTTTAAAGGTAGTTTTAGTGGGCTTGATTCTTGACGGATCAATACCCATTTTACGGATGGTGTCCTGGTAAAGCAGGTTAAGGCTACTGCCACCATCCATGAGGACTCGCGTGAGGTGGAATCCATCAATGATTGGGTCGAGGACCAAAGCTGCCAAACCTCCATGACGGATACTGGTCAGGTGGTCCTGTCGATCGAAGGTGATCGGACAAGCCGACCATGGGTTGAATTTTGGGGCGACCAGCTCTACAGCGTAGACGTCCCTTAATGCGCGCTTGCACCCCCATTTGGGGATGTGGGTGACATAGATCATGTTCACTAGTTTGACCTTGGGGGGAAATTGCTTCTGCCCCCCTGTGTTCGGTGGGCGAGGCTCTTCTTTGTCGTCCTCACTGGGCGGCCTTTTCCCCTTGTGTTCGGCACTGAGCTTGCTGGCATGTTTAAAGACCCAACAGTTTCTATTGGTGTGATTGGCAGGCTTATTGAGGGTGCCGTGAATCTGACAAGGCCGATCAAGTATTCTGTCCAAATTGGATGGACCATCTTTGTTTCCATTGAATGGCTTCTTTCACTGACTGGATTTGGAGCCACTAAATTCGGTGTTGACCGTCGTGTCTTCTTTATTGTTCTGACGCTTGTGCTCATCGCGTTGTGGCTTGCCATTGCCGTCCTTGGCTTCAGAGGTGCCTGGGTCACTGGTGCTATTGCTTCGACGAGCTAGCCAGCTATCTTCTCCTGCGCAAAAGCAGGTCATAAGTGCGGTGAGGGCTGCCATGGACTTTGGCTTCTCTTGGCCGAGGTGTCGAGCGAGCCACTCATCTCGGACGCTATGTTTGAAGGCCGCGAGTGATTCGGCTTCCGGACAATCCACAATCTGGTTCTTTTTAATTAAGAACCTGGTCCAGAGCTTCCGAGCTGATTCGCCGGGTTGCTGGATTATGTGGCTAAGGTCATCGGCGTCCGGGGGCCAAACATAGGTAGCTTGGAAGTTGTCTCTAAAGGCATCCTCCAAGTCTTCCTAGCTACCAATAGAGTTTTCTGGGAGGCTGTTCAGCCAATGCCGTACTGGCCCTTAAGTTTTAGGGGGAGGTACTTGATGGCATGTAAGTCATCACCGCGAGCCATGTGGATGTGGAGAAGAAAGTCTTCTACCCATACTGCATGATCTGTTGTGCCGTCATATGATTCAATGTTCACGGGTTTAAACCCTTATGGGAACTGGTGCTCCATTACCTCATCGGTGAAGCATAGGGGTTGTGCGACTCCTCTGTATCGAGCGACATCACGACGCAGTTCGGATGGAGTCCGTATGCAGTTTTTGGCCCGGGTGAGGTTGTGCTTATTGCGCCAGGACTGATGGTCGTCTTCTCGCGCTGGTGCACGCCCCCTTGATCCATAAATTGATCTGGTATGACCGGCTCTATTATCCAGGTCTTGTCGTAGTTCGTGCATGTACCCTACAGCCGTTGTTCCTCTGCCTGTAGGGCGAGGTGGTGCAGGCTGGTGTTCGGCTTGGGTTGCCGCTCTGTCCCGGCCACGAGGTGGTCGGTCAGGCCCGTCAGCCGCATTACGTGTTGTCGGTATAGGTTCTAGGACCTCTTCGAGTCTTTGTCGAATTGGGAGAGCAACCTGCGCTTTGGGTAGCTCTTAGTTGGGCGCTCGAGGCCGTATCTCTCGGCTGCCAGGACATTAGTCCATCTGTCATTGAGTAAGTCTTGGTCAGCTTGAAGTTGCTTTCACTTCTTTTTCAGGCTTCTTGCAGTGGCTATTAGCCAGCACTTAAAGTGCTCTTGTTCGAGGGGTTCCTCTGGCATGATGAAATCTTCGTCACCGAGGCTCTCGTCCTCTTCAGAGATCGGTAGGTAACTACTATCCTCCGAGCCCTTGTTCCCGATAGGATCATCGGGGTTGACTTGCCCCTCTTCCCAATCATCCTGTTTGGATGTTGGATCAACCGGGGCGTCTTGGTCTTCGGTGTTCTCCAGGGTATTATTGTCTCTGGTGCCGGTATTGCTGTCTTTTTGGCGATGCAATTTTGATCGGCACCGCTAACATCGACGCTTCGGAGTTGCTTCAGCAGGCTTGTCCTCTAGATTCTTCCCATCGTCACTGTCATCCTCTTTGGGTGTGTCCACCATGTATACGTCATAGGAGGAAGTGGCCGTCCAGCATCCGGTGAAAAGCGGGTTCTGGCTCTTCTCATCTCCGGTATCGTTGTCCATACCGCCAATGTCTTCGGAATCGTAGTCGAGCATGTCAGTTAAATCCTCGACAGTGGCTATGAAGTGGGTGGTGGGTGGGACGTGAAATTCCCCGCTCTCAGCCCCTAGTATGGGCAGGGTGTAGTTTGATAGTGATTTTTCTGTAATGGCGAGATATTGCATTAAGTCCAGGGCCTCGTTCAAGAGCGAGGTTTGGACGGCGAAGCGACAGTCCATGGAGCAGGGCAGGACAGTAGTTCCCTGGCCAAACTCATATAACGCGGATCTCGAGAGCTCAGAGTTGGTGTTCGGAGGCGAGTCTGGCTCGATGAGGATAGAGGGATCCTAGCGTGATTCCAGGCCTGCCGGTGATGCAATCCCCTCCGGTTCTTCGGTGCCAGGTTCTATAGCCGCAGAGAGTCCGGCGGGCTTTAAACTCCCGTCTTCGGACCTGGTGGTGCACTCTGGATCTAAGGCCAGAGCGGTGATTGGGGCCACGAACCCTTGGAAGATCAAGTCTCCTCAGATGTCGGCGACATAGTTCAGATTTCCAAAACTGATCTGATGACTAGGGGCGTAGCTGTCAATCTGCTCTAGATGGACAATCGAGTTGGCACGCAGTGCGGAGCCGCTGAATACAAATATTTGGCTGGGAGAAAAGTCTCCGTCAAGGCGGTTGTTGCATATGATCGATGGAGCCATTGAGCCTTCTGGCGACGGCACAGTGGAACTCTCAATGAAAGCACCAATGTCTGTGTCAAAACTGACACATCTCGGGTAGGGGGTCCCGAACTGTCCGTCTAAGTCTCCAAGGTAACAGGAGGCAGGGGACACGATGTTTACCCAGGTTCGGGCCCTCTCAATGGAGGTAATACCCTACCTCCTGCTTGATTGACTTTGATGAGTATAGGGGTTACAAGAGTTGATCTACCTTGAGATCGTAGTGGCTAAACCCTAGATGTCTAGCCTGTATGATTGTTCTTTGCCTATGGACTAAACCCTCCGGTTTATATAGACACCAGAGGGGTCTAGGGTTGTACAGAGAAAGGAACATGCATGATCCGAACGCCAAGCTTTCCATCCACGCAAAGGAGAGTCCCGTCCGGACATGGGGAAATGTCTTTAATCTCATATCTTCACGACCCATTAGTCCAGCCCATATCACACAGCCCGGACACCCGAGGACCCCTTAGTCCAGGACTCCCTCACTGGGTCGTGTGGGAAGGACCCCCCCTATCGCACACACTCACAAGACGACGGTCTAAAACTCTGTCACGGAAAGGGGTTAAAAACTGTTTGTATAGAAGCTTGTTGTACCAGTGTATGCTTGTCATGCCCTTTCGCAATTTTGCTTTCCTCCTTAGATTTGATGGATTCAGAATATATACTATTCAATTGGGCTTTTTCAACTGAAGCACCTTCATCCTTCGAATCATCCTTCTTCTCAGAAATTCTACCAATTGGAAAGACTTCTTTTTATTGAGTAGATCCAACACATGTATTATTATTTTTGGCTATTCAATAATTGAATTAACTTTGTTATCCAAATCACTATTCTTTTTTTAATTCGCAAGGCTTCCCAATCTTGTCTAATTTTAGCCCACATTGCAACCTGGCGAGCTTTAAACTTTTTCTTCTCAATTCCAGCCAACTCTTCATGGGATTGCCTTCCCTTAATGCTTTTAGACTATTTCAATAACAAGATGGCACCGAAATTCAGTGATTATGTAGGAGCAACATTATATGCTACAATACTGGGTGAAGGCATATGTGCTCCTAGAGGAATTTCAATTGTCCGACTATGAGCATGAAGGTGCGGAGCCGAATTGTGAATATATACAGTTTGCTTATCACTATTGCAGGATGCTGCTAACGCGACACTACGATCAGAGAGCCTTCGAGAAACTATGTGCGATGCAATAATCGCAAATGGTGGTGTAAGAGAACTGTCAAAAATGTGCAAAACGTTTGCAATGACGGATACATCAAACACGGTTCAGATTTTTGTTGCATGTGTGATGCAGGGCATACAGTTCATTTCAATTAACTGTTTGCAATGAGGAGGAACAAAAGAAACTGGCAGCCAGATGAAGGCATGTGCAATACACATCATACGGTTCACTCGGATGAACTGTTTGTGATTAGGCAACACAAAAGAAACGGTCAGCCAGATCAAGGTGTGTGTTATATACAGCATGCGGTTCACTCGGATGAACTATTTGTGTTGAGACAAGAGAACAGAAATGGTTCAATATAACAAGATTGTGATACGCGGCAAACAGGTCTGTAATCAGAAATGTGTGCGAAGACCGATAATAATACAGACAATTGCTTCTAATAATACGTATGTGATATGCTCTGTCTACACAACATGTATTGGCCATTGGGGGACATGCGGTCATCCGGATACGCCATAAGGATGCGAAGAGGCATCCTATATCAACAAGGACTAGCTGCTCCACCAGTAGCTCATGTAAGAGAACTCTCAAGATAAGTGTGCTTAGGCTGGAGCAGCCATCAGATGAGTGACTAGATGGGAAGTTCTGTTGATGCTAAATTAACTGATAGCATGGGTCATTTCGGTTCAAATGACCGAAATGACCCATTCCCTCAGCTAATTTAACCTTGAGGTCCTTGTTTTTTATTTTTATTTTATTTTTTAACATATGTTAAAGAAGGTCTACCGCATTACTTTTTGACAATGTGTATACGTGGCATACAGTTGATCCATCTGACCTTTTTGCGATGGAATAAGTCGTGTGTGTTGTGGGCAAATGCTTGCTAGTGTACAACCATTTGCGATTCATGAATTCATCACCGACGGATTCCCCAGTGTGGTTGATGTCGCTTGAAGCTACGTCGGTATTTCCCCAAAGAGGAAGGGATGATGCAACACAACGGTGGTATGTATTTCCCTCAGATATGAAACCAAGGTTATCGAACCAGTAGGAGAACCAAGCAACACAACATAAATAGCCCCTGCACACAAAGAACAACACCTTGCAACCCGACCTGTTAAAGGGGTTGTCAATCCCTTTCGGGGTACGGCGCCTCAGGATAGGCAAAGGACGTGAGGTAAATTTGTAGATGGGATAAATAGATCGCGGAACAAATAAATTGCAGCAAGGTATTTTTGTATTTTGTGGTTTAATAGATCTGAAAATAAACACAAGGGAAAAGTAGATCGCAAGGCAAATATATGAGAAAGAAGACCCGGGGGCCGTAGGTTTCACTAGTGGTTTCTCACGAGAAAAATAGCAAATAGTGGGTGAACAAATTATTGTTGGGAAACTGATAAAACTTCAAATAATCATGACGATATCCAGGCAATGATCATTACATAGGCATCACGTCCAGGATTAGTAGACCGACTCCTGCCTGCATCTACTACTATTACTCCAGCCATCGACCGCTATCCAGCATGCATCTACTGTATTAAGTTCATGGAAAAACTGAGTAATGCAATAAGAACGATGACATGATGTAGACAAGATCAGTTTATCTATTGCGGTAGATATGGATCCCATCTTTTTTTCCTTAGTAACAACGATACCTACGTGTCGGTTCCCTTTCTGTCACTGGGATAAAGCACCGTAAGATCAAACCCACTACCGGGCACCTCTTCCTATTGCAAGATAAATAGATCAAGTGGGCCAAACGAAACCCAAGTATCAGATAAGAAATACGAGGCTATAAGAGATCGCACATATAAGAGATCAAAGAACTCAAATAACTTTGATGGATATAAAAAGATGTAGTTGATCATAAACTCGAAGTACATCAGATCCCAACAAACACACCGCCAAAAGACTGACATCATATGGATCTCCAAGAGATCATTGTATTGATAATCAAGAGAGAGAGAGGAAGCCATCTAGCTACTAACTACGGACCTGAAGGTCTACAAAGAACTACTCACGCATCATCGAAGAGGCACCAATGGAAGTGGTGAACCCCTCCGTGATGGACTGATGGTGTCTAGATTGGATCTCGTGGTTCTGGACTCTGCGGCGGTTGGATGACAATTGCGTCGACTCCTCTAGGGTTTCTGGAATATTGGGGTATTTATAGAGCAAAGATTCGGTCCAGGGGGCACCCGAGGTTGGCACAACCCACTTGGGCGCACCTGGGCCTCCTGGAGCGCCCTGGTGAGTTGTCCCCTCCTCGGGACTCCCCCTAGGTGCAACTAGGGCCCGTTGTGTTCCTTATAGCCCATAAAAAATCATCGTAAATTGGCGTGGCATTTGGACTCCTTCTGATATTGATTTCCTGCAATGTAAAAAACATGCAGTACACAACAACTGGCACTTGGCACTATGTCAATAGGTTAGTACCAAAAATGACATAAAATGACTATATAATGATTATAAAACACCCAAGATTGATAATAAAACAACACGTAATAGTCAAAAAATATAGATACGTTGGAGACATATCAACATCCCCAAGCTTAACTCCTTCTCGTCCTCGAGTAGGTAAGTGATAAAACAGAATTTTTGACGTGGAGTGTTGTTTATCATGTCATATCATATTCTGTTCTTTATGACATGGACGTTTGGACTATTATGTAACTCAAAGCAATAGTCTAGTTTTGACAGAATAATTTAGATACTCAAGCATATCAACAAGCAACCATGTCTTTCAAAATATCAATGCTAAAATAAGTTATCCCTAGCCCATCATGCTCAAACATTGATCCATTCATGAAACACACTCGAATATTAGCTACACCCAATACTTAAGTACGATCATATTGTCCCCTAGTTGGTGCTTTTACAAGAGAGGATGGGAGACTCAAATTCAAAAATAAAAATTGCATAAAGTAAAAGAAAGGCCCTTCGTGGAGGGAAGTAGGGATTTGTAGAGGTGCCAGAGCTGAAAGCAAAAAATTAGAGATAAATACATTTTGGGAGGTGTATCCATCCCACCAACAAAAACTACTTGGAGCATCCCAACACTTTCCATGCTAGATATATCATAGGCGGTTCCCAAACACAAAATGAACTTTATTCCTTTTTCCACCATAACTTTCACTTTACATGGCTAGCCGTATCCACGGGTGCCCTCCATACCAACACTTTCCAAGGATTTTATTATTTGACAACATAAAGTAAATTCATTTTTGCATTTCGGGACTGGGCATCCCTAATACCTTTGCCTTACTCTTGTGCAATGAAAAGTGAATAAGCACTCGTCGTGAGAATAACACATCTAGCATGGAAAATATTAGCTACCCGTTACCGTTCCGCAAGCGAAACAAACACACAAAAGAGAAGTTCATTTTAAAAATTAGAGATGGCACATGCAAATTTGCTTAGAACAACAAAATAAAAACCGCATATAGGTAGATATAGTGGACTCATGTGGCAAAACTGGTTTAAAGGATTTTGGATGCACAAGCAGAGGTCATACTTGGTGCAAAATGAAGGCTGGCAAAAAGATTGAGAAGCGACCAACCAAGAAACGAATAATCTCATAAGCAAGCATTAAGCATAATTAGCACTGAATAATGCACCACAAGTAGGATATAATTTTCATTGCATGATTATTGACTTTCGTGCATGCATAGGGAATCACAAACCTTAACATCAATATTCTTCCTAGAGCACAATTACTCATCAACATAACTCACATATCACATCATCATATCTCAAGACTATTACTAAGAATCAAGTTTATTTTGTCCAATGATCTTCATGACATATATTTTCTTCTTTCTTTATCCTTCTTGGATATCTATCACTTTGGGACTAATTTTCATGTGTTGCTTTTCATAAGCTCAAACAAATATAAGTGAAGATCATGAGCATAACATTTTTTCTTTCTCTAAAAATAGCTTAAGTGAAGCAAGAGAGAATTTCTTCAAAAATTTACTAACTTTCAAATAAATCTAAGTGAAGCAAGACAACATTTCTTCAAAAGTACTAAGCACACTGTGCTCAAAAAGATATAAGTGAAGCACTAGAGCAAGTCCGTTACTCATAAAAATTTAAGTGAAGCATAGAGAGCAATTCTATCAAGTCATGACATAATTTTGGCTCTCTAAAATAGGTGTGTCCAGCAAGGATTGATTACTTAAAATACGAAATAAAATAAGCAAAGACACATATCATACAAGACGCTCCACGCAAAACACATATCATGTGACGAATAAAAATATAGTCTTGAGTAAAATACCGATGGTCGTTAGAAGAAAGAGGGGATGCCACTCGGGGGAATCCCGAAGCTTAGTTGGTTGCTCAATCTTGGATAATAGCTTGGGATGCCGGGGCATCCCCAAGCTTAGGCTCTTCTATCCTTCTTTCATCCATCGTAAGATAACCCAAAATTTGAAAACTTCAATCACACAAAACTCAAGAAAAACTTTGTGAGACCCGTTAGTAAAAGAAAGCAAACCACTACTATAAGTGATGTGTCAAACCAATTCTTATTTTGTTTTTGAATTATATCTACTATATTCCAACTTTTCTATGGCAAAAACTTATCAAATAAAACCATAGAGCCATCAAAATAAGCACACAACACAAAGAAAACATAATCTGTCAAAACAGAACAGTCTGTAGTAATCTGGAACTTTGTAATACTTCTGTAACTCCAAAAGTTCTACAAAATTAGGATGACCAGAATAATTTGTATATTAATCTTCAGCGAAGAGAATCAGGGCAAAATCTCTTTTCTGTGATTTATGATAATTATTTTCGTGAGCACAAAGTTTCTGTCTTTTTCAGCAAGATCAAACAACTATCACCCCGGAAGATCCTAAAGGATTTACTTGGCCCAAACACTAATTAAAACACAAAAAACACAATCATAACATTAGCATAATTGTGCTAACACTCAATAACAGTAAGCAAAAATCAAAAATAAATTTTATTCATTGGGTTGCCTACCAACAAGCGCTATAGTTTTACGCCCTTAGGTAGGCATAAAGCAAGGATCTAAGTTTTGTCATTTTTGGTGATAGATCCATAAGATTCCCTCATGATTGATTCATATGGTGGCCTAATTCTTGTCCTAGGAAAGTGTTCTATACCATTTCTCAAAGTAAACTGGAACTTAATATTGCATTCTTTCATATCAATCACGGCACCGATAGTGCGTAAAAACGGTCTACCAAGAATAATTGGACAAGACGGATTTCAATCAGTATCAAGAACAATAAAATCTATGGGCACATAATTCCTATTTTCAAGAATAACAACATCATTAATTCTTCCCATAGGCTTTTTAATAGTAGAATCCGCTAAGTGCAAATTTGAAGAGCATTCTTCAATATCGGTAAGACCAAGGACATCACATAAAGATTTCGGAATTGTAGAAACACTAGCACCTAAGTCATACAAAGCAAAAAACTCATAATTTTTAATCTTGACTTTGATAGTAGGTTCCCATTCATCATGCAATTTTCTGGGAACTTAAATTTCTAATTCCAATTTTTCTTCAAAAGCTTTCATCATGGCATCAACAATATGTTTAGTAAAAGCTTTAATTTGTTCATAAGCATGGGGTGAATTTATCATGGATTGCAACAAATAAATACAATCAATCAAAGGGCAACTATCATAATTAAAGTCTTTGTAATCCAAAAGAGTGGGCACATCACTAGTTAAAGTTTTGACCTCTTCAAACCCACTTTCATCAATTTTTTCAACAAGATTTTCACCCTCCTAAATATTGGGATGCCTTCTACCTAAATTTGACTCTTATCTAGTCCCTTTTTCATCAATCTTATTTTTACTAAACAAGGAATCAATAGAAGAAACACCAATCATTTTAAGATCTTCATCACTTTTGTGAAAGAAATCACTAGAAAACATTTTTTCTAAAAATTCTGTTTTAGCTCTAAGCATGGAGGTTCTTTTCTTACTTTCATCCATAGAAACATAAAGAGCTTTAATTGATTCATCTACTTTAGGCACAAAAATTTTCATCTTGAGAGTTCCCACATCATGAGCAATTCTATCAACACTTCTAGACAAATCATCAATCTTATTCAACTTTTCTTCTATGGAAGTGTTGAAAACCTTTTGTGTGTTGATAATTATTTAATATTATTCTCAATATCAGAGGTGTTCCTATTACTATTTTAAGATTGATTTCCATAGGAATTACCATAATTATTAGAGGAATTACTAGAAAAAGGCCTAGGATAAAAATTACCTCTATAAGCATTGTTGTTGAAATTAATGCGAGAAATAAAATGCACATCTATGGCATCACTATTTTGCTCAATCAGAGTAGACAAAGGCATATCATTAAAATCAATAGGAGCACTTTTACTAGCAATCAATTTCAGAAGAGCATCAAGTTTTTCACTCAAAGAAGAAATTTCTTCAATGGAATTAACTATTTTACTAGTAGGAGCCCTTTCGGTATGCCATTCTGAATAATTTGCCACGATCTTATCAAGCAATTTGGTGGCTTCACCCAAGGTAATTTCCATAAAAGTACCACCCGCGGCGGAATCTAAAAGATTACGAGAAACAAAATTCAATCCCGTGTAAAAAATTTGTATGATCATCCAAAGATTTAACCCATGAGTTGGACAATTCCTTAGCATCATTTTCATCCTTTCCCAAGATTGTGCAACATGCTCATGATCAAGTTGCTTGAAATTCATGATCTGGGTTCTAAGGGAAATAATTTTTGTGGGAGGAAAATACTTAGTGATAAAAGCATCTTTGCACTTATTCCAAGAATCGATACTATTGCGAGGCAAAGAAGAGAACCAAATTTTTGCGGAATCATGCAAGGAAAACGGAAATAATTTCATCTTGACCACATCATTGTCCACATATTTTTTCTTTTGCATATCACATAATTCCATGAAGGTATTAAGACGGGACGCGACATCCTCATTAGGAGTACCGGAAAATTGGTCTTTCATAACAAGATTCAGCAAAGCAATATTAATATCGCAAGTCTCCGCACTAGTGGCGGGAGGAGCAAGCAGAGTGCCAATAAAATCATTGCTGTTGGTATTTGAGAATTCACATAGTTTGGTGTTCTCTTGAGTCATGATGACCACATAACAAGATTGCACTCAAAAACAGATCTGGCAAGAAAACGGCGAACGTAAAAAGAGAGGTGAATAAAACGGCAAATTTGCGTGAAGTGGGGGAGAGGAAAATGAGAGGCAAATAATGTAAATTGCAAGGAAATGAGATTTGTGATTAGGAACCTGGTTATGTTGAAGATCCTCCCTGGCAACGACGCCAGAAATTTCTTTTGATGTCGATTGAAGCTACGTCGGTATTTCCCCAAAGAGGAAGGGATGATGCAGCATAGCGGTGGTAGGTATTTCCCTCAGATATAAACCAAGGTTATCGAACCAGTAGGAGAACCAAGCAACACAACGTAAACAACCCCTGCACACAAAGAACAACACCTCGCAACCCGACGTGTTAAAGGGGTTGTCAATCCCTTTCGGGGTACGGCGCCTCAGGATAGGCAAAGGACGTGAGGTAAATTTGTAGATGGGATAAATAAATCGTGGAACAAATAAAGTGCAGCAAGGTATTTTTTGTATTTTTTGGTTTAATAGATATAAAAATAAAAGCAAGGAAAAGTATATCGCAAGGCAAATATATGAGAAAAAAGACCCCGGGGCCGTAGGTTTCACTAGTGGCTTCTCTCGAGAAAAATAGCAAACGGTGGGTGAACAAATTACTGTTGGGCAATTGATAGAACTTCAAATAATCATGACAATATCCAGGCAATGATCATTACATAGGCATCACGTCCAAGATTAGTAGACCGACTTCTGCCTGCATCCACTACTATTACTCCACACATCGACCGCTATCCAGCATGCATCTAGTGTATTAAGTTTATGGAAAAACGGAGTAATGCAATAAGAACAATGACAAGATGTAGACAAGATCCGTTTTTCTATTGTGGCAGATATGGATCCCGTCTTTTTATCCTTAGTAGCAACATACATACGTGTCGATTCCCTTTCTGTCACTGGGATCAAGCACCGTAAGATCAAACCCACTATCGGGCACCTCTTCCCATTGCAAGATAAATATATCAAGTTGGCCAAATAAAACCCAAGTATCAGAGAAGAAATACGAGGCTATAAGAGATCACACATATAAGATATCAAAGAACTCGAATAATTTTCATGGATATAAAAAGATATAACTGATCATAAACTCGAAGTTCATCAGATCCCAACAAACACAACGCCAAAAGACTTGCATCATATAGATATAGTTCATGATTTTCTGAATGTCTTCTCGGAAGTATCACCAGGTTGTCACCTGACCGCTATGTTAAGCTCGTGATCAAGTTGGTTTCTCTATAAACCACCCCTTCTCCATGAATCTGTGTCGGATACCCCGAGCGATTTGGTTAGGCTAAACAATAACTTGGAGAGTTGGAAGATAAAAGCTTGCCTGACATAGTTCTTTCCAAGGGATATCTTTGAGTGTGTGTGTGTTGAAGAAAAATGATATCTTCATTGATTGATCCTCGTGGTCAATTGTTGGATCTATTGTTTTATCGAAGCTTTGATTTGAGTGTGGGTTATCGTCAAATCAAATCAGAACCAACGATGGTCGTAATGTTGTCTTACTCATGGTTGTCTCCTCGAGCATACACCATTACATCTTTTGGTCTGACCAATGCTATCACCATGTTCACACAATTGCGGAACTCCAATTATATGGAAACCTGGATGAATTATTGTTGAGCCCATTGACAACATTCTTATCTCTTCCATAATTTTGTTGAACATTAAGCTAGTGTTGGAAACTTGGTAAGCATTTTCTTCATGCCCCGTTCATGAAGTATATGTTTGGATGGAAGTGACTTTCTCAGATTCACGTGCATTTGGTGCAAGTTGCCGCCATGAGTTCGAGACAGATTGTTTTTGTTTTCTCTGGAACCATCCCAAGTCAGTCATGCATGTGCGAAGTATGCTATGGTTTGATAGGCTCGCTACCTCCATTCTATATGTGTCCCTAGCACACCAAGCCACTGACTGATTTGTTCAAGGAGAAGGAATTCCTTCATAAGAGCTAATCCGGACTTATGTGAAGACTTCGATATCCTCGATGATGGTTCCCTACCAGAACTCGGTAGTGTTTTATTATAAGTCTACTATGTGGTCATGCTTGTCTCGGACAGCGTGTTCACATTTTGTAGCAGAACCAGATCATGTTTTGGAGCTTGTTATCGTAGTTCATCTCCCGAGAATCTTGCAACGCCATATCGTCGATTTATGTTGCAAACTTTCGTCTTTCTTTCTAGACTTGATGAGTCCAGAATATCCTGACACCAACCAGATCTGAATCTCAGGCAGATATGATGGTTGGAACATTTTTCAAGAAACTATAATATTGGTCTCTTTGTAACCCGGTAAAGTGGTTGTCATGGACAACACACCCAGCCAGAAGACCTAATATTGTAGTATCTTGATTGAGGAAGTTGGCCACCTCCCCATAAGGATTTCGTAGGATTTACTCCCTAGTTGCTCCTTATGGATCCTTGAGCTCCCGAAGTCCGACCTTTTACTTGATGTTCTAGATACCAAACCATATGAATGGGTTACGCTAGTACATCAGGGAGAACATTAGAAGTGGAGTGCTAAATGTCTCTCGGTCAATCATCTAGATTTTGTTTCCTTGGCCTCGCTAAGGTGAAACCTGAGAAGGTTATCTTCCTTTGCATCTGCATTGTCCATCGCTGTTCATCATGGTAGTACGTTGTGTTGCTAGGATCCTTGACATGGATATTGGTAAAACCTTGATGAATATGGAAATGCTCAAGTTCTTGAGAGCACGCACAAGCGCTAGGTGTTATCATCGACACTAATGGGGATTGCTCTCAGTTTCCTCGGCTATGCTATAACTTTTCAAACAGTGGACTCACTCTCTACTGTTGAGCTTCTCCCCAGTTACTAAATCATCCCTTGTGTTGTTTTCAACAAGGTAATACACATCATCCATTCTAATCCGGGTATGCCATTCTACCGAACCCCTCCAAACGATCGCTCGAGAATTGCCTTAGGCTGGTATAAAGAGTTTCGATTATCTCTAAATCAAAGGTAATTCTTTTTGCCACTTAAGGAATATTCCTACGAGTCACCTTCCCTAAGGTGCCCCGTTATGGTATCATGGTAACTCAATTCCTCACTACGTTGACAACCGTTCACCACCTTCTTAAGTGTGGAATTGTTGTCTACCTAGTGAACCCTCGTCATCTGTTCCACGCCATCCCTCTAGATGTGTGCTTCGTGTCTCGGCTTGAGAGATGTTGCTATGTCTCATTCCCTGAGTTGATCCTAAGTTGTTCGACCTTCAATAAGATCGATCCTTTTAGACTTTTTCCCTATCCTCTCTTTGTCATGTTGGCTGGAGTTCTCAGAGCAAGACGACGAGACAAGATGGTGATTGAATCAACGTTCATTTGAAGTGCAACCTGGGTTGTGAGCATTGCGTTAGTTGTGTTTCCCCTTCATTCTACCCTATGCTTGAATCTCGGGACGAGATTCTTGTTTAGTGGGGGCGAGTTGTCACATCCCTGGTCCTGGTATGCAGTAGGCTAGCCCTTCATGTGTGCATCATGTTTAACTTTTCAAATGGACTTGAAATGGGGACTGATCAAACCCTAGCACCAGATCAACTCAATTAGGTTCAACATAAAATCATTTTCAATGAACCTGAAATTCCCTTCTAAAATGTTCATCATCTTTGCCTTGGTCTTAAACCTCTGACAAAAATGGTGCACAATTTTCTAGGTCATCCTAAGGTCACTGAATTAAATCATAAGTATTTGAATTTGGACATTTAAATTCTATAAAGTATTTTAAATGTCCAAATACTCCTAAACTGAAATGTTCCATGTTGGATATATTCTATACAGTGGGCATGTGCAGTTTAGTGATTTCTGAAAGGGTCTAGGTATTTTTAGAAAAGCCCTAAATATTACAGAATAATAGAAAACAGAAATTGAAATAGAGAAACCAGAGAGAGAGAGAGAGAGAGAACTTACTTGGCGCTCGCCTGGCAACCTAACCGCAGGCCAGCCGGCCCAGCACACCTGGCGCTGCCAGTCGTCCTCCTCCTTGCGCCAGAAGGACGAGGGAGTGTGCCCGCGACGCGCCAGCACGCGCACGGCCACCGACGGCCACCTCCTGCTTGCCGCTTCGCCCTGGCCTTCTCTGGCATCGCCACGCGTCCCCAGGCCCTCTCACTCTCTCCCGTGCCTTCTCCCCTCCTATGCTCTCTCTCCCTCTCGCAACCGAGCGCTGCCGTCGACGCCGCTCACCACCACCGCGCCCACCGTTGTCGCATCTCTCCCCTGAGCTGTCCAGAAGAACCGCCTCGGTCCCCTTGTCCTCTCCACCGAGCTGTACGACGCTGGAGGCCCTAGAACATCGCCATTGCTGTCGTCATCAATCTCTGCCCCGACAATCGCCGCCGTCAAATTCGTCGCCGTCCGGCCTCCCCCGAGCCCGCCGAGCATCTCTTCGTGACCGTGGTGAGCCCCCGGTCATTTCTCCCCTAAGCCCGCTTCCGTTTGGTCGCCGTAGCCGTCGTCCCCTTGCTTACCATAGCCGCCGCCACACGGGCTCGTCGCCGGCGAAGCCCCGTTAACCTTTTGGTCCCACGCATGCGTCCGTTGCACTCGTAACATCCCGTAGAGTAAAACTAGCGCGACAGCCGTCTCGTTTGCACACCGCAGCACCAGTCCCGCAAACACCCGAGCTCCGGCCGCCGCCCGGCTCGACGCCGTCATCGTTCCCGGCCACCCCAGCACCAACCACCGTCACCGTTGGATGCGCCACTCCGCCAGCTACTCGTAGCACCCACCCGCGCATCGAACCGTGGCCGGGGCAGCGTTTCCGACGCTCTCCGCCGTCTCAGCCTCGCCAGCGGCTCAACGCCGACATGTTTGACCCCGCTGACTGGGTTGACCCGGGTGGGCCCAGTTTGACCTCTGTGGGTCAATGACAAATGGGACCCACCTGCTAATTATGTTAGGATTAGGACTAACTAAAAATTAGTTAGACTAATGACACTGGCACGTGGGACCCACTGGTCAGTTTGACCTGGACCGCCCCGTTGACCTGCTGACGTCACAGTGATGTAGTGCTGACGCAGTAACTCTTTTCTGGATTTAATTTAATTCTGATAATTCCAGAAATTGTCCAAAACTTCTAAAAATCATAGAAATTCAACCGTAACTCCAAATGAAATAAATCATATATGAAAAATGATCAAAAAAATCCAATCTATCCATCTGTACCATTTTCATGCATGTTAGAAAAACTTTTGTTCACTGTTTAGGTCAAATCAATTAAATAGCATTTGAATAATCACATGTGGAGTTTGAATTTGAATCTTGTATTCAAACCAACTTTATTTAATCTGGTTTTAGTTGCATCAGCTCAAATCATAGCATATTGCCATGTCATGATCATGCATCATATTGTTGCATTGCATTGATTGGGTTCTTCCTTGTTTGCTGGTATTAGTTCCCTCTCGATAGACGTGTACCGACGATGTGATCGATGACACCGATGAAGAACTATACTATCTTCAGAAGTGCCAGGCAAGCAAAACCCCCTTGTTCATTCCGATACAATCCTACTCTCTCGCTCCTGCTCTCTTTTACTGCATTAGGACAACAACGATGCATCTATTACTTGCTGCGGTAGCTGAACCCCTTTATCCTCTGCATGACCTGTCATTGCCACAGTAAATAGATGAAACCCACTAGCATGAGTAGGAGTTGTTTGAGCCCTGTTGTGCCTACTCATTCATGCTTGTTTGTCATGACTACTACTGCTTAGAGTTGAGTCAGGTCTGATTCATCGGGGATGAATCGGAGGTGTGTAAACATGTCCTACTGTGTGTGAGCTAAGTGTGTGAACACGATTTGGTAAAGGTAGCGGTGAGAGGCCATGTAGGATTACATGGTGGGTTGTCTCATTGAAACCGTCCTCAGGAACTGAGTTCTGTGTTTGTGATCCATGAACAGTTACTACCACACATTGGGTTCCGGTAACTCGACCCCTCTCGACTTATTAATCAACATGATCTCTGTCCAGGAGTTGCAACTAGTTTCTGGTGTTTGTAGGTAGTGCTAGTAGTCTACCAAGTGGCACCCGGTACAGGTGGGCTTGGGACAGACTAGGCACCGTGGCACGGTGTACCAAGCGTAGATCCACCCGTCGAGGTGGGCTTGGGAACCCTGCTCACATTGTTTGGGGCCGTGAGCGACACCCCGGCCGGATCTCCTTGCGGATGGAACCCGAATAGGCGATAAACCTAGACGAGAGACTTGTGTGGTTAGTCAGGTCGTGGCCGACACCCTCTCCAGGCTTCCGCTTGAAGGTTGCCGAGTTACATGACGTGTACATGGCGGTAAGTGGCGAGAGCATGTGTGAAGAAGTACACCCCTGCAGGGTTAATATGATCTATTCGGATAGCCGTGTCCACGGTAAAGGACTTCTGGGTTGCCTGTACAGTTCATAGACAAGTGAAATTGGATACTCTAAAATACGCAAGATAAGCGTGAGTGCTATGGATGGCGTTCTCATAGGGAGACGGGAGCGGATCCATAGTGGTGTATTGATATGGTGAATATGTGGACTCGTGTGCGCCACCTCAAAAGAGTTACTTGCAGTCGTAGTTCAGGATAGCCACCGAGTCAAAGCTGGCTTGCTGCAGTTAGACTCCACCACCCCCTTTGTTGATAATGATGCATATGTAGTTAGTTCTGATGTAAGTCTTGCTGGGTACATTTGTACTCACGTTTTCCTATTTTATGTTTTTGCAGAGAGACTTCAGTATCACTACTAGTTCCGTGTGGACTTCAACGTTTAGCTTGTTACCTCAGCTACAATCTTGTGCCCTCGGTAGGATCTGGTAGTTAGTCAGGCTTCTCGGCCTTTTTCATTTGTAGTTGTCTGTACTCAGACATGTTAAGCTTCCGCTTGTGCTTTGACTTGTATGCTCTGAATGTTGGGTCATGAGACCCATGTTTGTAATATCTCGCTCCTCGGAGCCTAATGAATAAATACTTGAGTCAGAGAGTCATGTTGTGATGCCATGTTGTATTTGCACATATCGAGCATATTGTGTGTATGTTATTGAAATGCTTGGTATGTGTGGGATCTGACAACCTAGTTGTTTATCCTTGGTAGCCTCTCTTACCGAGAAATGTCTCCTAGTGCTTCCATTGAGCCATGGTAGCTTGCTACTGCTCCAGAACACTTAGGCTGGCCGGCATGTGTCCTTCTTCGTTCCTGTGTCTGTCCCTTCGGGGAAATGTCATGCGGTGTCTACCGGAGTCCTGTTAGCCTGCTACAGCCTGGTTTACCGGAGTCCTGCTAGCCCAGTTGCTACAGCCCGGATTCACTCGCTGATGACCGACACGTTCGTGGCTGGGTCATGTATGCCTGTCCCTGTAAGTTAGTGCCACTTTGGTTTCACGACTAGCCATGTCAGCCTGGGTTCTTTGTCATATGGATGCTAGTGGCACTATCATATACGTGAGCCAAAAGGCGCAAACGGTCCCGGGCCAGGTAAGGTGGCACCCGTGGGAATACCGTGCGTGAGGCCGCAAAGTGATATGATGTGTTACATGCTAGATCAGTGTGACTTAGGATCGGGGTCCTGACACGCTGCCTCGACCCCACGACCCGCAGTGAGCCCCGTTCGCCTTCCCCTCCTCTCCCTGCTCCGCATTGGCCTCCCCTGCTCGATGCGCCATCGCGCGCGCACGCGCTCACCCAGCCGGGCCCGCTCTACCCGCGCCTAGCGCGCACGCTCCCTGCTGCTCACGCACAACCCTGCGCCTACATGGCCGCTCGCCCGCCGACCGTGCCACCCCTTCGATGTCGCCACTGGCCATCCTCTTCTCCTCCTTGGCTCGCTGCAGCTAATGCGGCTGCTGCCTTGCAGCTATTGGTGCCGCTCCCCGCCTCCCTCTGCTTCATGGCTTGATCGCGCCCACCGTCCATCGCGCCGTGCACCATCCCGCTGCTCCTTGCTCCACTGCAGTTGCCGCTGCAGCTACTTGCTCCACCCGCTGCTGCCACCTCGGCTTCCTGCACTGTCGCCCCTCTTCCGCCCCGCGGTGGCCCTGTCGCTGCTCCACGGCCCCGCGCCGTCCCAGCGGCCGGCGCCCGCCACCACAGCTACGCCCTTCCTGGGCAGGCTCCCCCGTCGCTTGCAACCTCGCCCCGCACCGGGTGGGTTGTGCCCCTGCGCCCACGCAACCGTTAACGCCCGTGCCCGTTAAGGCCTTTTGGCCCTTTGATAGCCGGGCCCCGCCCCAGTACTAGACGTTAGAAAAAAGAATTAAGAAAATTAATAAATGAAAATGAAAATATTAATTAATTAATTAAGTAATTAGTTAACTTAACTAATCATGATTACATTGACCTAATCACTAATTAAACTAATTAACATTTTTAGTTATCTCAGTCAATGACATGCGGATCCACACGTCAGTTTGACCAGTCAAGGGTTAGAGTTGACCACTGACGTCATGCTGACATCATGATGACGTCATAAACTGAATTTTGAATTAAATTAATTCTGTTAATCCTAAAATGAATTAAAACTTTAAAAATTAATATAAAATAAACCGTAGCTCGGATGAAAATACTTTGTACATGAAAGTTGCTCAAAACGATGAGACGAATCCGAATACGCAGCCAGTTTGTCAGCCACACGTCCCTAGCATAGCGAACCTGCAACATTTCACCTCTGATTCATATGTCTGAAAACGCGAAACACCGGGGATACTTTCCCAGATGTTTCCCCCCTTCGCCCATATCACCTACTACCGTGTTAGGGCACACCTAACACCGCTCGTTGTCATGTCATGCATCGTGATGCATATGTTTGCATTATATTTATTATTTCTTCCTCCTCTTCTCTCACTAGACTCCGAGACCAACACTGCTGCTACCCAGTACGACTACGGAGTTGATGACCCCTCCTTCTTGCCAGAACAACCAGGCAAGCCCCCCCGCTTGATCACCAGATATCACCTATTCTTCCCTCTACTGCTTGCATTAGAATAGTGTAGCATGTTATTGTTTCGGTTAATCCTATTCTGTTGAATAGCCTGTCATTGTTGCTACAGTTGTTGATACCTTACCTGCAATCCTAAATGCCTAGTATAGGATGCTAGTTTATCATCTGTGGCCCTACATTCTTGTTGCCTTGCTATACTATCGGGTCATGATCACTCGGGAGGTGATCACGGGTATATACTATACATACATACTATTCAGATGGTGACTAAAGTCGGGTCGGCTCGTAGAGTACCCGCAAGTGTTTCGGAGATGGGGGCTGAAGGGGCAGGTGGTTCCATCCAGGTAGTGATGGGCCTGGGTTCCCGACAGCCCCTTGATGGTTACTTTGTGGCGGAGCGACAGGGCAGGTGAGACCACCTAGGCGAGAGGTGGGCCTGGCCCTGGTCGGCATCCGCGGTTACTTTAAAATAACACACTTAACGAGATCTTGGTATTTGATCTAAGTCCGGCCACTGGCCTATACGCACTAACCAAGTATGCGGGAACAGTTATGGGCGCTCGATATCGTGGTATCAGCCGAAGCCTTCTTGACGTCAGCGACTGAGCGATGCGTGCCAGGTTAGACTGGAATGCCTGCTCTTGTATAAGGGAGGCTAGGTATGCTCACCGGCCGCATACGCAACATGCAAGTGTGCAATGGGCGATGGGCCCAGACTCCTATGCACATAGGATTTAGACCGGCGTGCTCATCTCTCTGTTGTGCCTAGGTAGGGTTGCGACATGTTGATCTTCCAAGGCCGGGCATGACTCAGGAAAGTGTGTCCATCTAGAGGGATCGAGCATGTTGGGAAATGTGGTGCAGCCCTGTAGGGAAGTTTATCTATTCGAATAGCTGTGTCCCTCAGTAAAAGGACGACCCAGAATTGTACCTTGACCTTATGACAACTAGAACCGGATACTTAATCAAACACACCCATACAACTTCCAGAGACAACCCGATGATCGCTTTCCCATAGGGCGACGAGGGGAGGATCGCCGGGTAAGATTATGCTATGCGATGATACTTGGTGAACTTACCATCTACTCTCTTCTACATGCTGCAAGATGGAGGTTGCCAGAAGCATAGTCTTTGATAGGACTAGCTATCCCCCTCTTATTCTGGCATTATGCAGTTCAGTCCATGGATATTGCCTCTTTACACATATACATATGCATATGTAGTCTAGATCCTTGCTTGCGAGTACTTTGGATGAGTACTCACGGTTGCTTTGCTCCCTATTTTCCCCTTTCAACTTTTCTTCTCGGATGCCGCAACCAGACGTTGGAGCCCAGGAGCCAGACACCACTATCGACGAGGACCCCTACTACACCGAGGGTCCCTACTACTACGTTCAGGCTGCCGACGACCAGGAGTAGTTTAGGAGGATCCCAGGTAGGAGGCATGCGCCTCTTTCGATCTGTATCCTAGTTTGTACTAGCCATCTTATGGAAACTTGTTTAACTTATGTCTGTACTCAGATATTGTTGCTTCCACTGACTCGTTTATGTTCGAGCTCTTGTATTCGAGCCCTCGAGGCCCCTGGCTTGTAATATGATGCTTGTATGACTTATTTTACTTTTAGAGTTGTGTTGTGATATCTTCCCGTGAGTCCTAGATCTTGATCGTACACATTTGCGTGCATGATTAGTGTACGATTGAATCGAGGCATCACAAGTTGGTATCAGAGCCGACTGCCCGTAGGAATCCCTCTTTCCAACTCCTTGGCTGAAGTTGAGTCTAACCTGAGAAAAATGTTTTACTAACTTGGCTGTGTGGCTTACGGGCCCACGTCGCCATTGGGTGGTATTAGGATCTTTTATTCCCCATCTATACTCCGGGACTCTGATCTCTCTTCTATTCGGGTTAAATGATTTTACCAACTCTAACTCTAGGTTCTCGTAATTACTTCCTCCCGGAGAGCCCCTCACTCCAGATGATTGCTTGGTGCATTGAAGGATTCCGAAGATACTCTCTGATGTTCTCTCGAGACTTTGCGCCCGATTGCTTTTGCAATTCCCTACCACTGGAATATCCCTATGGATAAATACATACACCTGTCGTTCTTACTTCTATTCCCGGTTGATCTTGTTATTACAAGATACCCTGAATTCCTCTCTATTGTTCCGAGAATATTTTGTGCCTACTACCTTGCAGTTCCTTGCCACCTGATTACCCCTGTGGATAATTTCTCTCCCTTATCGAGTATCTGCCCATTCCCAAGTTTTCATGTGTTTCACAATGGTCTTCAAAATACTATTCGATCCTCCAAAAATCCTCAGTAGCTTATTGCTCTGCAATACTTGTCGGCTTGCATTATGGATGCTTTGCATATGTCTGGCAATATTCGTTAGTATTCTTAGATACTGTCATTTTGATCCTATTGATTCAACATGAGTGTGAGTGCACGCAATCATCAGTTGATCCTTTTAAATTATCTTTCCGGCTCAGACGTCATTTTGAACATGAGCTTGTTCTCGACCAATCTATTTGCCGTCAATTGTACCCTTAGGTCTATTGAACTTATCCAGCCTTAATCAGAGTGTCTGCTTCTGATCCTTCGATTTGGAAATCATAATTCCTTTGATATCTAAGCATCTAATCATTCAGATGTTCTATAATCTGATGCCCTTGCATTCTTTCTTCAATTGGTTGTGTGTCGATGCTCACATCAGCTCTGCTATGGACCGTCAGATCCTTTGTTGGATTATTATTCGACAATGTCCTTCATATTTAATCTCCTTGTGAATTCTTACCTAATACATAATGCCATTAGTAAATCATATTCTCTGATTTGGCCAACCATGATCTAATTTCGAGCTGGTGATATTTACTATTAAAGCTTGTGGTATATGTTTCCACGATGCCCCGATGGGTTGAACCTATGCCTTCCTTAATATATGTGAACTCGAAAGCTTTCATGAGTCTTACTCTTCTGGTATTTTGCTAGATAAAATTTCAATGTTACAACTTCTTAAAAAATGAGAAGTGAATAAAAGGTTATGCATTAGAGAAGTGGGAGTCGACCTTGAACTTTGTGTTCATGCCCATGGACACGATGTAGATCTTATCATGGAAGCTTCTTGCAATAATAACTTTCCTTGAAAATATCATCTGGATATGTGAATTGATCCTTTGCAATCGTGGTTCCGACCGTATTTTCCCGTTGATTCCATTTCTCGAGCAAGTTAAAGTACTTATTTTCTGCAGATCAATACATCTCCGCAACCTCTATTTTGATCTTCCTTCGAGTATTACCCTCTGGTATATTGAGAATATCAAAGAACTGTGTCGCTTCCTATCAGTCCACATCTAGTATTGCTTCTCATCGATTTCAGATTCCCACCAGGTTTTGAGATATTAGTCACTCAAGAACACCGATAAGTGAATCGATTCCGCACACCGATTTAATAACTCCAAGTAATTTTCGTTGCTTACAAGTTTAATAATCCTTCAAGTCATTCCCTAGCTTGATCGGCTATATCATTATCGTGCTAAATTTTAACTTTGCTACCTGGTCCTTATTCCTGGAGCACAACTTCCGACGATGAGCTAAACTTACGTTGATCTTCCTCATCATATCATTTCGCCTTGAATAGCAAGCTTAGTGTCGAGTTTGTGTCGTACCCTTGGTTCCAATAACCTTTTGCTTCACCATTCCTTTGACTTGATGTCATTGCCGATCGACTACATCTTGAAATCTCTCGACAAGTGTGTCGTGATCATCATCAACATTCTAAGATCTTCCAAGATATCTATTGAATTCTTCATGGGAAATACCATCCTTGTCCCTTGGTAAATTGTGTTTTCAGTGACTACTCCCTTTCCTTCTTTCCAACACACACTTATATGTGTTGTGGATGTACCTTGAGTTCCTGGCTATCTAGCTTGTCTTATGTCCTACCTTGAAGTAATACCATCTTATATATCAAGAATGTTGTGAGAATTTAACCACCTCTTAAGAATTCTTGGTACAAGTGATACATCCTGCCATCTACATTCATCTCTTGGTCCCCGTGTTTGTTTCCAACCGGAATACCGACGATTGAACTGTGATGTGTAAAATTCAAAATTACTAGCAACCTTATTGCTTGTAAGATAATGAACGATGGTTTCATTCTTTGTGTATTGGTTATTGAATCACCATTCTAAACATTGATCATGCTACCTAATCCCATATTATGGGTGCACCTTTCAACCAATGGTTAATGGTGTATGTTTTCCTTGCGCATACATCATTATACCATTTGATCTGACAAATGTTATCTCCTTGTTCACATAACTGTGGAAATCCATCTTGTTGGAAATCTTGATGAATTGTCGCTGAGACCATTAGCCACCTCGTCATCCTCTCCTTGGTTTAATGATGAACTCTTGTGTCAGAACTCACTCCCATTGTTCATTTCACGAGAATCTTACATTGTCATCTCGTCAATTTGTGTTGCACCTTTTCTTCTCAGGCATCCTAAGTCGGAGGTCTCCTGACACCAATCGGATCTCAATCTCAGTCAGATATGATGGTTGGAACATATTTCCAGGAGTTTTAACTTTGGTCTTTATATGACTCGGTTAGGTGATGTCATGCCTAGCACCCCTGACCGAAGGACCTATTATTATAATTTCTTTTTAGCAAGGCTATCCATTCTTCCATCAGGAAATTGTAGAACTTATTCTACAAGTTGTTACTGATGGATCCTTCGTGTATCCGAAGTCTGACCTTTGCTTGAAGACCATGGCAATGCTATCTCGAAGCATGTGTGTGGTACTCCAATTTTCAATAAGAACATTTGTAGCACATATGCTAAATTTTCTTTATCCATTACCCTAATACCGTTGCATGGGTAATGGCATGAAATTTCTCTCCCCTTCCTAAAGGGTTTTCTACGTAATATCCAATCATGGATATCATGATCTGCTTGTCCTTGGGAAGGATATACCCCTGAAAAATGTGTTTAAACACATTTTCCTTTCCATTGTTCCGTTTAATCTGATAATCATATTTGCTTTCTATTGTTTGGTTTAACTTTATTGTGATCTATATGATCTAAGCAGTAACATTCTCCAGCTTATGTAAACACCTCGGTGTACAATTCTCTCGGCAAGACCCTGTTACTATTGTTGATAACATTCTGGCAACCACCGATGGACGAGAACTTTCCCTACAGGTCCGCCTCATTTCAATGAACAGGAAAATGGTTCTCTTTGTCCCTCACCCTTGGTACCGATGTTGTTGCCGACATAACTGGCAGGCTATCCTCTGACATGCCTTGCTTACATGATCATGCAAGATATCAGCGCCCTTTCTACCTTTAACCCACATGGTGGGCCCATAACGCACAGCTCTATAGGATTGAAACCCGACTCTCCTATAGACCCCCCGATTTCCAAAGTTATTCCTCGCGCGCGGCCTTGTATGTAATTCACAGGCCACCTTCCTAGTGATCTATTCTGGTAACAGACGCAATACTTAATCTCGTTGCTTTGGACCCCTATCGCACTTTGTTTCATACATCGAACGATTGCCTATTCTTTTGAAACTTCTCATGGTACCTTCTTACTTTGCTCTCGATATCTTCTTAAGTTTCTATTCGAGAGATACTTATGCTTCTTCCCGTGAGTTAACTGTACGATGCTCAATCTTGTTAGAACCCGTCCTTATAGAGTTTTTGCCCTCTTATCCTTTCGTAAGTTCAGTGAAGTTCCTGAAGGAACAACGACAACCTCATCATGATGTATTGATGCATAGGAATGAAGATATCAACGCTATGGATCGACCATGAGAAGAGTAACCTAGACCGAGAAGACTCGCTCGAATTTCATAACCACATCATTTCCCCATTACTCCCCTCTTAAATCTCCGGATGAGATTTCTTGTAGTGGAGGAGAATTGTGACGCCCGGATAATTAAGCTACAGTGATCCCGCTAATGATGCCATCTCACCTTGGTTACTGTGGATAAACTCGCGTTAGTTCGAAACCTAGTTCGAATTTCAAATTTAAAACAAAGGCAAACAATAAAAGTTTTCAAACATTAAAACTAAAATGTTTGGAGTATGCCAATTAATGCCTAGGTATTTATGGTGAAGAAACCACACTTTTACAGAATGCCTAAATACTTTAAATTGAATTAAAACAGAAAAGAAATAAGATAAGAAAAAAACAGAAACAGAAAACTAACAAAAAAGAAAAGGAGCCCCCCTCCCACTAGGCCAACCGGCCCAGCTGGCCACCAGGCCGACTAGTCCGGCCCACCCCAATCCCTATACACCCCTGCCGAACCCTAACCGACACCCAGCACCCCACTCCCCCCACTCGCTCGCCTCTCCCTCTCGCCCCTCTCCTCTCAATCCCATCTGGATCGAGGAGGGGACCGACCTTGACGCGCCGACCGCACACCATCGCCACCTCATCCCGCCTGGACCCCACCATTCACCGGACTCCCTCGCCGGATCTCAACCTGCCGTTACCCGAGGCCGACTCACCAGACCTACTCCTCTCCGTCAATGCTGTCGTCCCTGTCTCCACCCCGAGCCCCGCTACCTTGACCCCACGACCCGCGATGAACCCTGTTCGCCTTCCGCTCCTCTCCTTGCTCCGCACTGGCCTCCCCTGCTCGACGCGCTATGGCGCATGCACGCGCTCACCCAGCAGCGGCCCGCTCTACCCCGTGCCTACACGGCCGCTCGCCCGCCCGACCGTGCCACCCCTTTGTTGTCGCCCTGGCCATCCTCTTCTCCGCATCGGCTCGCTGCGGCTACTGCCTTGCGGCTACTGGCGCTGCTCTCCACCTCCCTCTGCTTCGCAGCCTGCTCGTGCCCATTGTCCGTCGCGCCGCGCACCATCCAGCTGCTCCTTGCTCCACTGTAGCTGCCGCCGCAGCTACTTGCTCCACCCGCTGCTGCCGCCTCCGCTTCCCGCGCCGTCGCCCCCTTCTGCCCCGTGGCGGCCCTGCCACTGTTACACGGCCCTGCGCCGTCCCGGCGGCCGGCGCACACCACCATAGCCGCGCCCTCCCTGGGCGGGCTCCCCCGTCGCCGGCAACCTCGCCCCGCACCGGCGGGTTGCGCCACTGCGCCCACGCACGCATTAGCGCCTGTGCCCCTTAAGGCCTTTTTTGGCCCTTTGACAGCCGGACCCCGCCCCAGTACCAGACGTTAAAAAAGAGTTAAGAAAATTAATAAATGAAAATGAAAATATTAATTAAGTAATTTAACTTAATTAATCCCGATTAGATTAACCTAATCACTAATTAAACTAATTGACCTGTTTAGTTAAACTAAGTCAATGACATGCGGACCCACACGTCAGTTTGACCAGTCAACGGAAGAGTTGACCGCTGACATCATGCTGACATCATGGTGACGTCATAAACTCAATTTTGAATTAAATTAATTCTGTTAATTCTAAAATGAATTAAAGCTTTAAAAATTAATATAAAATAAACCGTAGCTCAGATGAAAATACTTTGTACATGAAAGTTGCTTAGAACAATGAGACGAATCCGAATACGCAGCCCGTTCGGCAGCCACGCATCCCTAGCATAGCAAAGCTGCAACATTTCACCTCCGGTTCATCTGTCTGAAAACGTGAAACATCTGGGATACTTTCCGGATATTTCCCCCCTTCGCCGGTATCACCTAGTCCCGCGTTAGGGCACACCTAACATCGCTCGTTGTCACTTCATGTATCGTCATGCATATGTTTGCATTATATTCATTGTTTCTTCCCCCTCTTCTCTCACTAGACATCGAGACGGACGCTGCTGCTACCCAGTATGACTACAGAGTTGACGACCCCTCCTTCTTGCCAGAGCAACTAGGCAAGCCCCCCTTGATCACTAGATATCGCCTATTCTTCCCTCTACTGCTTGCATTAGAGTAGTGTAGCATGTTACTATTATGGTTATTCCTATTCTGTTGCATAGCCTGTCATTGTTGCTATAGTTGTTGATACCTTACCTGCAATCCTAAATGCTTAGTATAGGATGCTAGTTTATCATCTGTGGCCCTACATTCTTGTCCGTCTGCCTTGCTATACTATCAGGTCGTGATCACTCGAGAGGTGATCACAGGTATATACTATACATACACACTATTCAGATGGTGACTAAAGTTGGGTCGGCTCGTAGAGTACCCGCAAGTGTTTCGGAGATGGGGGCTGAAGGGGCAGGTTGTTCCATCCAGGTAATAATGGGCCTGGGTTCCCGACAGCCCCCTGATGGTTACTTTGTGGTGGAGCAACAGGGCAGGTGAGACCACCTAGGCGATAGGTGGGCCTGGCCCTGGTCGGCATCCGCGGTTACTTTAAAATAACACGCTTAACGAGATCTTAGTATTTGATCTAAGTCTGGCCACTAGCCTATACGCACTAACCAACTATGCGAGAACAGTTATGGGCACTCGACGTCATGGTATCAGCTGAAGCCTTCTTGACGTCAGCGACTGAGCGGTGCGTGCCAGGTTGGACTGGAACGCCTGCTCTTGTATAAGGGAGGCTAGGTCTGCTCACCGGCCACGTACGCAACATGCAGGTGTGCAATGGGCGATGGGCCCAGACCCCTGCGTGCATAGGATTTACACCGACATGCTGACCTCTCTGTTGTGCCTAGGTAGGGCTGTGACGTGTTGATCTTCCGAGGTCGGGCATGACCCAGGCAAGTGTGCCCGGCCAGAGGGATCGAGCATGTTGGGAAATGTGGTGCACCCCTGCAGGGAAGTATATCTATTCGAATAGTCGTGTCCCTCGGTAAAAGGACGACCCGGAGTTCACTACTAGGGAAAACCCTAGCAGTAGCGCTGGTTTTGTGCTCACTAGTAGCGCGCGTAGGCGCGCTACTAATAAGGCGCTACAGCTATTGCTTAGCAGTAACGCATGGCGGCACGCGCTACTGCTAGGACAAATAGTTGCAGTGTTTGTTCACTCCCACGCTACTGCTAATGTAACTAGTGGCAGCGCGTTTTCTCTCCATCACTAGTAGTATTCATTTTTTATTTTTTTATTTTTAGTGTATTTATGCGGTTTTCTCTCCATCGTACAAATATTGGTACAATACCAGTTATGAGGTTTACATCATTATGTCCATAACAGTGTGTCAAATGAAGGTGGATTAGGTTCAAGTGGAGGCAATATGTGGTGCTTATCAAAAGTATACTACTAATCCAAACTTTATCTAGTTCGGACTAGTATGTCACGCCCAATATGCGACCCTATCCAAAAGGAACTCGAAGGTCCCACCAAGGATATACCCTCATATTGAAACGCTTTTGCAAGGTGGATATCATTACATCAACATTACATCATAGATGGGGATACATACATAAGGCATACAATGCCACACGAATACAACATCACAATACATAAGAGCATCATCCGGCTACGGATGAAACACAAACAGAAACTCAAACGACATCCACCCTGCTAGCCCAGGCTGCCGACCTGGAACCTATCCCCTGATCGAAGAAGCAGAAGAAGAACTCAACGCAAGCAAGCATCGCTCTCGCGTCATGATCATCGCACAACCTGTACCTGCAACTGTTGTTGTAGTAATCTGTGAGCCACGAGGACTCAGCAATCCCATTACCATGGGTATCAAGACTAGCAAAGCTTAAAGGGAATGGAAGGGGTAAAGTGGTGAGGCTGCAGCAGCGACTAAGCATATATGGTGGCTAACATACGCAAATAAGAGCGAGAAGAGAGCAAGCGGAACGGTCGTCAACTAGTAATGATCAAGAAGTGATCCTGAACTCCTACTTACGTCAAACATAACTCAGAAACCGTGTTCACTTCCCGGACTCCACCGAGAAGAGACCATCACGGCTACACACGCAGTTGATGCATTTTAATTTGGATCTGGTGCCAAGTTATCTACAACCGGACATTAACAAATTCCCATCCGCCTATAACCGCAGGCACGGCTTTCAAAAGATTATACCCTGCAGGGGTGTCCCAACTTAGCCCATGATAAGCTCTCGCGATCAACGAAGGATATACCTTCTCCCAGGAAGACCCGATCAGACTCGGAATCCCGGTTTACAAGACATTTCGACAATCGTGAAACAAGACCAGCAAAGCCGCCCGATGCGCCGACAAATCCCGATAGGAGCTGCACATATCTCGTTCTCAGGGCAACACCGGATGAGACATCCTACGAGTAAAACCAGACCTCGAGTTGCCCCGAGGTGGCCCCGCAGTCTACTCGGTTCGGACCAACACTTAGACAAGCACTGGCCCGGGGGGGCTAAAATAAATATGACCCTCGGGTTGGCCGACCCAAGGGAAGGGTATAGGTGGTGGTGAGGCAAATGGTAAAACCAATGTTGGGCCTTGCTGGAGGAGTTTTATTCAAAGCGAACTGTCAAGGGGGTCCCATAAATCACCCGACCGCGTAAGGAACGCAAAATCCAGGAACATAACACCGGTATGACGGTAACTAGGGCGGCAAGAGTGGAACAAAACACTAGGCAAAAGGCCGAGTCTTCCATCCTTTACCAAGTAAATAGATGCATTAATAATATAAGAGATATTGTGATATCCCAACCAAAGTCCTGTCCACCATGGAGAAATCTTCAACTTCACCTGCAACTAGCAACGCTATAAGAGGGCTGAGCAAAGCGGTAACATAGCCAAACAACGGTTTGCATAGGAAAGGTGTCAAAGGTTAGAGGTTCATGGCAATATGGGAGGCTTGAAGAGCAAAATATAGGTAACGCAACATAGCGATAGAACGAAGCAACTAGCATAGCAATGATAGTAGTGAGATCCAGGGTAGTGGTCATCTTGCCTGAAATCCCGCAAGGAGGAAGAACGAGTGCATGAAGAAGACGAATGGATGAAGCCGAACCAACCGTAGACGAACGAATCCTCACGATCGCAACGAAACAGGAACTATCGAAAAGAAGCAGACAACATAGTAAACACACCACACATGAACAAGGCATGATGCACAACAAGCATGATGCATGACAAGACTACATGAAGCTACTCATGGCAAGAGATGATGCAAACAAGAGCACCACATCAAGGCAAGTTTAAATGAGGCCGGGAACAACATATAACAATTCCGGTAAGTCCTCATATGCAAATTTCGAAGTTGGTCCAGATCTGAATAAACCTTATGTTCAAGTTGTTAAACAGCAAGTTAAGATGCACAAAGATGATCTACACGAGATTCTATTCAAGTTACATATAAAGTTCATTTAGTTCGGAGCTACGGTCTAAAAGATATGAGCAACACAAGTTAAACATGGCATTGATGCAAAATGCAATCAAACATCAAGCAAACACCTCAAAACAAGGATGCAACATGATAATATGAAAACTACATGCAATTCTAAGCAAGTTTCATATAGAGCACACTCAAAACGGAGCAACGGTTCAACACACACACTCTATACAAGTCATAACAATAATCTGCCAAAAACAGTAACTAGGCATATTGCAAGCATCAAAACAACATGCTATAGCATCTCAACATGACAACAAAAGACATGGGCATGATGTATAGGTAAAGCATAACAAAACATGAACACTGAGCTAACTCCAGAAATCACTAGAACATGCTCAAACACACATGGTAAGATTGCAAGTAATAATAATTTCAGACTTTGCAGAAAATAACATCAGGTTGCAATGTTTAGAGCTATCAAACAACATGTTACAGGAACTTATCATGGCAAACAAAGGCATGGCATGAATCTACTAAATGCATAGATCAAAAGTCCTTTACTGACCATGAGCCAAAAAGGATCAGAAAATATGATGGCACCCATGTAAACATAGCAAGTTATATTACAGATTCATACATGGCAGAAACAGAATTATGAAGGCATGTAGATGAGCTTGTGAAACTCAGTACAGAGCAAAACATGGCATGGAAAGGCAACCAATAGTAAGAAGGCATATTTGTGAAGCTAAGCATGGCAATAGCAAGGTCATAGGGTGCATGGAACACTAGGAAAACACATGGCAACAACTGAACTTAATGTTAACAGGCTGACAACAACATTATCAAGCAACTTTGGAGCAAGAAAACAACAAGCTACAGCAAGCTATAAATGCAACCAGGGGCATGGATGGAAAGCGCATGACATGTAGAACAAAACATGTTTAGTGATCATCTCCAGATTATGAATAGAATGATTTGTAAAAGCAGGTTTACAAAGCATCGCGAAATAACAGGTTCAGCCTAGCAAAATAGCAACAACGAGTACCCTACTTAACAAGCTCGATTCACTCACCACAATTCATTGCATGACAAGATAAGCATAGCATCATCAAAAATACATGTTTGTGTAACCAACCAAGGCAAGAACAAGTCCATAGCATGCAAGGATCAACTACAACAACCTTGGCCAAATTGAATAACATGTAAACAATCTGCCAGGAAACATTTTGAAGCAAAAGTAGAGCACGAAAATTACATGCTAGGCTATTCCATAATTTCAACAAAGGGCATGAGTGGATAGACAATAACCACATGTTCAACACATCCTTACTAAAGTATCTCAAAATATGCATGGATCTCTCTATAGCATCAAGTTTACATGGCTTCAAAATAACAGTAGAACACAGACTAAAACAGCAACATCACGATACCTAGTTTGCATGCTTGTGCTAGTCACCACATTGATCACAAAAATGCATGGCATACACCACTGTAAAGAAGACATGTCATAGATCAAAACACATGTAGACATCAACCTCATAGGATGCACACATCAATCATGGCAAAAATAAGAACTGAGCTCGTTCTGATAACAAACAGTAGACAACATCATGAAGCACTCTTACAACGATGATTCAGGCATCAACATGACCTAAAATGAACATGATGCAATGGATTGAAATGATGTACTCGTTGAGACGAACAATTTGACATATTACACGCACAAAACGGAGCTACGGATGCAGAGATACGATGCGATGAACATGGCATGAAAATACTGGAATCTGGGGACTTAGGCAAAATTTACCTCCGCGAAAAGTCAACACGGGACGGAGGCGTTCCGGGATGGAGGGATCCGGGATGGGGACGACGTTTGGTTCCGGGGCTTGGTGGATCTGATCCAGGCCGGACCGGATCTGGCCGGAGGAGAGCTCCGGCGAGCTCTTCGGCGAGGCACGGTCGACGAGGGGCGCGGGGCCGGCCAGGTGGAGGCGCGGAGGCACGAGTTCGGCGATGGGGCGCCGGAGTTGGAGGGGTGCGGGGGACGCAAGGCGAGCCGGCGCCGGAGTGAAGCGCGGGGCGGCGCCGGCGTGCTCCGGTTAGGCGGCTGCACGGAGGACGAGCTCCGGGTGGGCGGCGGCGGAGGCGTGCGTCGGCCGGGCGGAGGCGGGGCACGGAGAGGCGCAGGGGCGTGCGCGGCGGATGGCGGCGAGGAGGCGGGCCTGGCGACGGCGGAGTTCCGGCAGGGGGCGGCACGACGCCCACAGCGGCGGCCGGCGGCAGAGGCGGGGCGAGGCGCCCGGGCGGCGGCGCGAGGCGCGGCCCGGTCGGGACCCGGAGCGGGCCGGCGATGGGCCTGACGGGCCCGGCGGCGGGGCGCGGAGAGAGAGAAACGGTGGCGTGACGTGGCGAGGCGTGATTCGTCCGACGCGGCGGCTAGACGTGTCCGACGGCGGAGTGGACATGTCCGGCGCGCGGAGGGGAAGAGGCTAGGGTTTCGGGGGAAAACATCCGCAAAAATGGACGGGGAGGACGTTTTTATAGGTAGAAGGAGCTAGGAGAGTCCAAATGAGGAGCTGTTTTCGGCCACGCGATCGTCATCGAACGACCGATAGCATGGAGGGGAGTTATATGGGTTTTGGGCCACTTTGGAAGGGTGTTGGGCTGCAAAGAGAAAGAGGGGCTTTACGGTTACCCGGTTAACCGTTGGAGTATCAAACGGACTACAAATGGCACGAAACTTGACAGGCGGTCTACCGGTGCTATACCAAGGCCGCTTGGCAAACCTCGGGCCATTCCGAGAAAGTTTTACACCCTCTCACGAAGAGAGGCAAGAAGAGGACGCCGGAGGACATAGGAGCGCTGGATTGCAAAACGGACAACGGGGAAAATGCTCGGATGCATGAGACGAACACGCATGCGAAATGAAATGCACATGATGACATGGTAAAATGCAACACGCAAGAAAATGACATGGAAACTGCGGCGAATAACTGGCAGACACCTGGCGCATCGGATCCGGGGCGTTACAACACTCCTCCACTAACAAGAGATCTCGTCCCGAGATCTTAGGACCGAGACGGAAGGGAAAAGGGATGAGGTGAAACGCGAACTCAAGAGAAGAAGCATAGAATCGAGAGCACACGAGAAGAAGAGAGGAACGACGAGAATGACGAGAAACAAAAGCTCACGGAATCAGATAGACTAAGAAACCACTCCGGATAGAACGAGATAAGAAACGAATAAGACTGAAAGGATTTAGGCAGCACTCCGGCTGAACATGGAAAGAATAGAACACAAACTTGAGAGGATGGAATGATAATTGATGAAGACATGACACAAAACCTCCGGAAAGAATTAAAAGAGTATTGAATGAAAAGAATTTAGACGGATTGAATGGAGTTGTTGAGAAAATTAAACAACGAAAAGAATAAGCTTGATGTGGACTTATGGATAACATCTCACAGATTATGAGGTGGTAACCGACCACAAACGGAAAAGATTAAATGGCTGAGGAGAATGAAGAAATGCCAAAACTCCACTTCAAAAGAATACGGAGAATTAATTACACTTCAAGATGCGAGAAGAAAAGATACTTGAACTCTACCAACAAAATCTTGATGAACTCTTGAAGCAAAGATTAAATCATGAAGAACCACCATGAAGAACTCTGGTAACAAAAGGATGATGAGATAGAATGGAGGATGAAAGAATAAGATGAGCCTTGCGATGATTTAGATGAGGGTTCCGACGAAATGACCGAGGAAAATTGAACTCCGGGAAAAGAAAAGATGAAAACACTTGGAACTAGAATTTATTCCTCATGAACAAACTCCGAAGAAAAGGATTAATCACTTGGATGAATAAGAATAAGATTTATTGTATGCTTATCCTTCATCAAAATAAATTGATGACAAGCAATGGAATTTGCATATTACTTATTCTTCTTGAAAAGGATTGAGAAGTGACATGTCGCAAACTTGAGAAGGTCTTCATGAACCACCGGTAGGATTGGAAAGAACAAATGTATTGAAATGATAATCAAAGAAAAAGAATCTTGAACGAACCATCATAAGAATTCGAAAATGACTGATGCAAGAGACTTAATCACCGGGAAGAATTAGAAGAACAAATATTGTAGAGGGGATTTAGATGCAAAAGGACAAAGAGATCATGAACTGATTAAAGAACACTTGAACGAAGCACCGGGATAATTGGATAACGGTAGCTGAAATGATGGCCTCCGGTGAAAAGAAACGGGAAAACAACTTCTGACATACTCCGGATGGGTAAGAAAAGAATATCTGACAAACTGAAATAAATCGAGAGGATGATGTGAAGCTAGAACCACGAATCTTCGAGAGAATGGGCAAGATTTAGAGGAAAGACTCTTCTTCGGTCTTCAAAAGACGACGAGAAACACCAACGAAATTACTGAGATACTCCGGGAGAATGAAAAGCGAAGAAGTTGAGCCAACAATGAAAATGATTTGAAATCGATCTTGGAGAAGACATGTGACTGATGAAATTCATACTTACGTCACACTTGAAAAGAATTGAGAATAACTCTGGGGGAATTAGAAGAGTCAGGTAAGATCCTGGGAAAAGACCTGTGGGTTAAGGCCCACTGAAGAGATAACACCATTGAAAAGGGATGATGAACATATAGATGAAGCACCGGAACAATTGAAATATTTGAATGAGGTGACAACCTCGAATTAATTGGAACACAGATGAATCTCCTGAGATGACTTGAACACTCCGGAAGGATAAACTGGCGAGAGGCGAACGAGCAAGGAGAACACTTGATCCGAGGGAAAGAATATAATAACTACCGAAAATGGAATTGGATCCACCGGAGAAGAAAAGAGATGGAGAATGTCCACCGAGACGAGAATTCACCGGTTGAAATAATTTATGAAAGACTGAAGAGGCTCCGTATGAATGAAATAGATGGTCAAGAGAGATTCAAACTCCGGGAAGAAAAAGGGTGGGAGGGCGGGAAAACAAAGACAACATGGAAAAGAGAAACGGCGAATAACTTGAAGAGAAGACACCGGTTGAAATCATTGAGGAAATTAAGCAAAGACTTTGCACGAGTAGGATGGATACTCGATTACGAACTCCGGTTCCGAGAAGAAAAAAGGGAGGGCGGGTGGGAAAGAAAACAACTGAGGATTGAACTCAAAGATGAAGAGACTTGAGTCGACTTGACGAGAAATGCACCGGATAAAAGAGCTGAGGAACAACGATCGGAAAACCCACTGCGTGATCCTAAGGAAAAATTGAAGGGGAAGAGAAGTAATTCAAAACACCTACATCAAGATTCCTTTCCAGAGCGACGAAGGGACTAAGGAGTAAAAAGAATTCCTACTCTCCGATATAATTAGACTCCAAAAATAGTATTTCTTCTAGACTCAACAACGGCCAAACTACACGATCAAACAAGGGGGCTCCTAGGGTCGGTCAAGGCTCTGATACCAACTTGTCACGCCCAATATGCGACCCTATCCAAAAGGAACTCGAAGGTCCTACCAAGGATAGACCCGCATATTGAAACGCTTTTGCAAGGTGGATATCATTACATCAACATTACATAATAGATGGGGATACATAGATAAGGCATACAATGCCACACGAATACAACATCACAATACATAAGAGCATCATCCGACTACGGATGAAACACAAACAGAAACTCAAACGACATCCACCCTGCTAGCCCAGGCTGCCGACCTGGAACCTATCCCCTGATCGAAGAAGCAGAAGAAGAACTCAACGCAAGCAAGCATCGCTTTCGCGTCATGATCATCGCACAACCAGTACCTGCAACTGTTGTTGTAGTAATCTGTGAGCCACGAGGACTCAGCAATCCCATTACCATCGGTATCAAGACTAGCAACGCGACTAAGCATATATGGTGGCTAACATACACAAATAAGAGCGAGAAGAGAGCAAGCGGAACGGTCGTCAACTAGTAATGATCAAGAAGTGATCCTAAACTCTTACTTACGTCAAACATAACTCAGAAACCGTGTTCACTTCCCATACTCCACCGAGAAGAGACCATCACGGCTACACACACGGTTGATGCGTTTTAATCCGGATCTCGTGTCAAGTTATCTACAACCGGACATTAACAAATTCCCATCTGCCTATAACCACAGGCACGGCTTTCGAAAGATTATACCCTGCAGGGGTGTCCCAACTTAGCCCATGATAAGCTCTCGCGATCAACGAAGGATATACCTTCTCCTAGGAAGACCCGGTCAGACTCGGAATCCCGGTTTAGAAGACATTTCGACAATGGTAAAACAAGACCAGCAAAGCCGCCCGATACACCGACAAATCCCGATAGGAGCTGCACATATCTCGTTCTCAGGGCAACACCAGATGAGACATCCTACGAGTAAAACCAGACCTCGAGTTGCCCCGAGGTGGCCCCGCAGTCTACTCGGTTCGGACCAACACTTAGACAAGCACTGGCCCGGGGGGGCTAAAATAAATATGACCCTCGGGTTGTCCGACCCAAGGGAAGGGTATAGGTGGTGGTGAGGCAAATGGTAAAACCAATGTTGGGCCTTGCTGGAGGAGTTTTATTCAAAGCGAACTGTCAAGGGTGTCCCATAAATCACCCGACCGCGTAAGGAACACAAAATCCGGGAACATAACACCGGTATGACGGAAACTAGGGCGGCAAGAGTGGAACAAAACACTAGGCAAAAGGCCGAGTCTTCCACCCTTTACCAAGTATATAGATGCATTAATAATATAAGAGATATTGTGATATCCCAACCAAAATCCTGTCCACCATGGAGAAATCTTCAACTTCACCTGCAACTAGCAACACTATAAGAGGGCTGAGCAAAGCGGTAACATAGCCAAACAACGGTTTGCATAGGAAAGGTGTCAAAGGTTAGAGGTTCATGGCAATATGGGAGGCTTGAAGAGCAAAAGATAGGTAACGCAACATAGCGATAGAATGAAGCAACTAGCATAGCAATGATAGTACTGAGATCCAGGGTAGCAGTCATCTTGCCTGAAATCCCGCAAGGAAGAAGAACGAGTCCATGAAGAAGACGAACGGATGAAGCCGAACCAACCGTAGACGAACGAATCCTCACGATCGCAACGAAATAGGAACTATCGAAAAGAAGCACACAACATAGTAAACACACCACACATGAACAAAGCATGATGCACAACAAGCATGATGCATGACAAGACTACATGAAGCTACTCATGGCAAGAGATGATGCAAACAAGAGCACCACATCAAGGCAAGTTTAAATGAGGCCGGGAACAACATATAACAATTCCGGTAAGTCCTCATATGCAAATTTCGAAGTTGGTCCAGATCTGAATAAACCTTATGTTCAAGTTGTTAAACAGCAAGTTAAGATGCACAAAGATGATCTACACGAGATTCTAGTCAAGTTACATATAAAGTTCATTTAGTTCGGAGCTACGGCCTAAAAGATATGAGCAACACAAGTTAAACATGGCATTGATGCAAAATGCAATCAAACATCAAGTAAACACCACAAAACAAGGATGCAACATGATAATATGAAAACTACATGCAATTCTAAGCAAGTTTCATATAGAGCACACTCAAAACGGAGCAACGGTTCAACACACACACTCTATACAAGTCATAACAATAATCTGCCAAAAACAGCAACTAGGAATATTGCAAGCATCAAAACAAAATGCTACGACATCTCAACATGAAAACAAAAGACATGGGCCTGATTTACAGGTAAAGCATAACAAAACATGAACACTGAGCTAACTCCAGAAATCACTAGAACATGCTCAAACACACATGGTAAGATTGCAAGTAATAACAATTTTAGACTTTGCAGAAAATAACATCAGGTTGCAATGTTTAGAGCTATCAAACAACATGTTACAGGAACTTATCATGGCAAACAAAGGCATGGCATGAATCTACTAAATGCATAGATCAAAAGTCCTTTACTGACCATGAGCCAAAAAGGATCATAAAATATGATGGCACCCATGTAAACATAGCAAGTTATATTACAGATTCATACATGGCAGAAACAGAATTATGGAGGCATGTAGATGAGCTTGTGCAACTCACTACAGAGTAAAACATGGCATGGAAAGACAACCAATAGTAAGAAGGCATATTTGTGAATCTAAGCATGTCAATAGCAAGGTCATAGGGTGCATGGAACACTAGGAAAACACATGGCAACAACTGAACTTAATGTTAAAAGGCTGACAGCAACATTATCAAGCATCTTTGGAGCAAGAAAACAACAAGCTACAGCAAGCTATAAATGCAACCAGGGGCATGGATGCAAAGAGCATGACATGTAGAACAAAACATGTTTAGTGATCATCTCCAGATTATGAATAGAATGATTTGTAGAAGCAGGTTTACATAGCATCGCGAAATAACAGGTTCAGCCTAGCAAAAAAGCAATAGCGAGTACCCTACTTAACAAGCTCGATTCACTCACCACAAGTCATTTCATGACAAGATAAGCATAGCATCATCAAAAAGACATGTTTGTGTAACCAACCAAGGTAAGAACAAGTCCATAGCATGCAAGGATCAACTACAACAACCTTGGCCAAATTGAATAACATGTAAACAATCTGCGAGGAAACATTTTCAAGCAAAAGTAGAGCACGCAAATTACATGCTAGGCTATTCCATAATTCCAATAAAAGGCATGAATGGATAGACAATAACCACATGTTCAACACATCCTTACTGAAGTATCTCAAAATATGCATGGATCTCTCTGTAGCATCAAGTTTACATGGCATCAAAATAACAGCAGAACAGGGACTAAAACAGCAACATCACGATGCCTAGTTTGCATGCTTGTGCTAGTCACCACATTGATCACAAAAATGCATGGCATACACCACTGTAAAGAAGACATGGCATAGATCAAAACACATGTAGACATCAACCTCATAGGATGCACACATCAATCATGGAAAAAATGACAACTGAGCTCGTTCTGATAACAGACAGCAGACAACAACATGAAGCACTCTTACAACGATGATTCAAGCATCAACATGACCTCAAATGAACATGATGCAATAGAATGAAATGATGTACTCATTGAGGCGAACCATTTGACATATTACATACACAAAACCGAGCTACGGATGCAGAGATACGATGCGATGAACATGGCATGAAAATATTGGAATCTGGGGACTTAGGCAAAATTTACCTCCGCGAAAAGTCAACGCGGGACGGAGGCCTTCCGGGACGGAGGGATCCGGGATGGGGACGATGTTTGGTTCCGGGGATTGGTGGATCTGATCCAGGCCGAACCAGATCTGGCCGGAGGAGAGCTCCGGCGAGCTCTCCGGCGAGGCACGGTCGACGAGGGGCGCGAGGCCGGCGAGGTGGAGGCGCGGAGGCGCGAGTTCGGCGATGGGGCGCCGGAGTTGGAGGGGTGCGGGGGACGCGAGGCGAGCCGGCGCTGGAGTGAAGCGCGGGGCGGCGCCGGCGTGCTCCGCCGAGGCGGCTGCATGGAGGACGAGCTCCGGGTGGGCGGCGGCGGAGGCGTGCGTCGGCCGGGCGGAGGCGGGGCACGGAGAGGCGCAGGGGCGCGCGCGGCGGATGTCGGCGGAGCGCATGGCGGCGAGGAGGCGGGCCTGGCGGTGGCGGAGCTCCGGCCGGGGGCGGCGCGACGCCCGCGGCGGCGGCCGGCGGCGGAGGCGGGGCGAGGCGCCCAGGCGGCGGCGCGAGGCGCGGCCCGGTCGGGACCCGGGGCGGGCCGGCGATGGGCCTGGCGGGCCCGGCGGTGGGCGCGGAGAGAGAGAAACGGCGGCGCTGACGTGGCGAGGCGTGATTCATCCGGCGCGGCGGCTGGACGTGTCCGGCGACGGAGTGGACATGTCCGGCGCGCGGAGGGGAAGAGGCTAGGGTTTCGGGGGAAAACTTCCGCGAAAATGGACGGGGAGGACGTTTTTATAGGTACAAGGAGCTAGGAGAGTCCAAATGAGGAGCGGTTTTCGGCCACGCGATTGTGATCGAACGACCGATAGCATGGAGGGGAGTTAGATGGGTTTTGGGCCACTTTGGAAGGGTGTTGGGATGCAAAGAGAAAGAGGGGCTTTACGGTTACCCGGTTAACCATTGGAGTATCAAACGGACTCCAAATGGCACGAAACTTGACAGGCGGTCTACCGGTGCTATACCAAGGACACTTGGCAAACCACGGGCCATTCCGGTAAAGTTTAACACCCACTCACGAAGAGAGGCAAGAAGAGGACGCCGGAGGACATAGGAGCGCCGGATTGCAAAACGGACAACGGGGAAAATGCTCGGATGCATGAGACGAACACGCATGTGAAATGAAATGCACATGATGACATGGTAAAATGCAACACGCAAGCAAATGCCATGGCAACTGCGGCGAATAACTAGCAGACACCTGGCGCATCGGATCCGGGGCGTTACATAGTAGTACTTTTGATGTGCACCACATGTTGCCTCCACTTGAAACTAATCCGCGAGCATAAGCTATTTAATCATCATCATAGTCATTATCACCAACACTATTTATTTAATCACCACTAACACTAGCTAATAATAATCATCATAGTCATTACCACCAATACTAGCTATTTTATCATCATAGTAATAGTGTAACACATCATCATCTTCAAACTCATTTCTAGCTAGCTAATCACTCCTGCTGATCTCTCTTAGGTAAAATAACATAAAACATGTATAGCTCTCCTCCTCAATCAAGTTGGAGCATGCAGATGAACCTGTCTCCTAATCCTGGGTAGCGCATCTGTTTGCTGCCCCTAGTACTTCTCCGCGCTCCCCCATCACATATTTGGTCCAGTCTTGCACTGTTAAGCATCCGTCGCTAATCTTGAACGCACTAAAGTAATCTATAGGATATCTTGGCCGTAAGCTAATAATACTCATGGTACCTTTAGTCTCGATCCCATAAGGTACAACATTCATCGGGAGTCCCTGTTGAAGAACATCGTATGGTAACATACTTAGCAATGAAGTTTAGCTTCAAAAATAATGTATGGAGAGGATGCACTGAGGACAAATAGTAAAAATCTTACCATCCTTCCTAAATAGATGTGACCGTAGTTCATTACGAACACTATTGGTCGCACATTTTAGTACTAACATTTCTAAATGCAGGAAGAAAGTTTGTCTTGACAGTATCAAGATCCGCAAGCCATGAAACATAATGACTGAGCTCCTCATAGTTGAGTTCAGCCCCGGCATAGTATACGATCTTGTCTACCAAGCGCTGGACATGTTTGCTTGCACCGAAATAAGCTGACAATACAAATTAGTTGTCAACTATTTTTGAATAAACAATATCAAAGACATAAATATGGTTGAGAAACTTACATAATGGTATAACTGGAGGCGTCTGCACATCGACCGAGATGTCGGTATTACCTTCAATATCATCTTCCAGACGAATATCAAAGGTGATAACCATACCAGGCTCAAATGCATAAGTCTTGCATAGTGCTCGCCATGTTTTGCATCCAAAATAGGTGTAGTCGTCTGAATTGTATAATTTTGCATGGAAAATATAATCATGCTCGGTCTTCAAGTAAACTTTCTTTACCTCCATAGTACGACTGCAACCTATCTTATCCAATACAAAAACTCTTGCATGGCAGGGGATACGCTAGTAGAATAGTAAAAAAAATTATAAGTTGAAGCAAATGAAGAACATGTCATGCTTAATTACGAAAAAAGACTTGTCGTTGTGACGTACTGTATCCACTTCGAAGTTCGCGTCTAGCTTGATGCTGAAGCGCCTATCATCATCTAGGAAGATTCTGTCGCACAGGCCGCGCTCGTCTTCGCAGTATTTGCAAATACCGTAATCCTTTTCGTCGTCAGACATTTCCTCTGTTCATAGTTGAAACATTAATTGAAAATCGATCGAAGACAACTACCAGGATACTCAACACACAAATCCGGGGCACTCGATATTCTCTACATATTTTGGCACAAGTCATGCCAAAATTCACGGAAAAATCCGGCATGACCTTTGCTAAAATAGGACATATCGAGCGCCTAAAATTTTCCGGAACGGAAATGAATCAACACTTCGGCAAAACGTAGGCCACTCGAAGGTGTAACCTGCAAACATGACCGGCCACTTGGGCAAGCACATATCCTATTTGAGCAACACAAGATATACATTTCAAAATATCTTATAGGACTCAAATTAGCATGCATTCAATAAGTAAAAGTAAATCATCTCATGCGTCCGTACATCATCGACTATTATCACTAATACATCCCGAATAGTGTCATACATATAACATCACTAATACAACTAAAACCCTAGCACACGATGGGTATCGGCACGGGCGGTGGACACCCACAGAGAAGGAACCATCACGGGATCATAGCTCCAGTGAGATCCCTAGAGAACCTGCCAGGTATTGGAGAACCTCTGCTCCAACGCAAACAAGTAGCGACGGACATGCGCGTCCTCCTCACTGACACGGTGACGCACCACCTCCGCGGGGTCCTCGAGCCTCTGGACCGTCACTGGCCCACGCGACCGCCACCAAAGAAGGTTCGGATCAACGACAGGCTGGCTCCTCACCAACCTGCGCCCCCCGGTAGGTAGCGCCTCCTAGTACCACCTCGGCGGAGCCCAGTCCCAGACATGTCCCATCTGGTCAAGCAGGTGTCGTCCTTCGCTGACTCGACGACGAGGATGCGGGATAGGCATCGTCCACGTCGATGCGGGAAAAATTGCTTTAACTAAAAAAATAGCAACAAGTTCTTACTAAGTAGTTCTATTAATTCAATTATTTCTTACTAAAAATAAACTTACTATAAATAAAAATAAACTAGTACCTATCTAATTAGTACCTAGTTCTGACTAACTATTAGTACCTAGGAACTACTGCCCTAATTACCATATAAGTATCCATTTTCAACTAGCGTTCGTACTACCTAATTAAATATGGTTAATACTAATTGTAATTAACTAACTAGCACTAAAAATAGCCTAGGGTTCATACAAACTAGCACTAAATAGCTAGGGTTCATACAAACTAGCACTAAATAGCTAGGGTTCATACTAAGCAAACAAGAGGGATCGGAAGGGGAGAGTGCTTACAGAGGGTGGGCAGAGAGATGGGGTCGGGGGGGACGGCGGCACCGAGGCGCGGCGAGGCGGGGTCGGGGGAGACGACATCGAGGCGGGGTCGGGGGATACAGCGGCGAGGCGGGTCGAGGGAGACGGCGGCGAGGCGGGGTCGGGGGAGACGGCGGCAAGGCGGGATCGGGGGAGACGGCTGCGAGGCAGGGTCGGGGGATACGGCAGTGAGGCGGAGGCGACGAGGGGGAGAAGAGAGAGTGGGGAATTGGGGGAGGAAGTAGAGGAGAGGGAATCATGCCGCGCGGGGGGTTAGGTGAAAATAGCTTTAATAGTAGCGTGGGGAGGAAAAACGCGCTGCTGCTAAAATCGGTAGTAGTAGCGCCATTTCTAGAAGGGCGCTACTACTATACCTAGCACGTCTGGAATGGTGTGGCAATTATAGTAGTAGCGCATTCTGTTCCTACCGCGCTACTGCTAAGGGGGTAATAGTAGCACGGTTTTAGTTGACGCGCTACTGCTAAATAGCAGTAGCGCCTCATTTTAACAAGCGCTACTGGTAAGATTCTATGTATAAGGTTTTCCCTAGTAGTGGTTGTACCTTGACCTTATGATAACTAGAACCGAGTACTTAATAAACACACCCATACAAGTTCCAAAGACAACCCGGTGATCTCTTTCCCACAGGACGATGAGGGGAGGATCGTCGGGTAGGATTATGCTATGTGATGATACTTGGTGAACTACCATCTACTCTCTTCTACATGCTACAAGATGGAGGCTGCCAGAAGCGTAGTCTTCGATAGGACTACCTATCACCCTCTTATTCTGGCATTCTGGAGTTCAGTCCACCGATATTGCCTCTTTACACATATACCCATGCATATGTAGTGTAGATCCTTTCTTGCGACTACTTTGGATGAGTACTCATGGTTGCTTTGCTCCCTCTTCCCCCCCTTTCCTCTTCTTCTTGGATGTCGCAACTAGAGTTGGAGCCCAGGAGCCAGACGCCACCATCGATGACAACCCCTACTACACCGAGGGTCCCTACTACTATGTTCAGGCCGCCGACGACCAGGAGTAGTTTAGGAGGATCCCAGGAAGGAGGTATGCGCCTCTTTCGATCTGTATCCCACTTTGTGCTAGCCATCTTATGGCAACTTGTTTAACTTATGTCTGTACTCAGATATTGTTGCTTCTGCTGACTCGTTTATGTTCGAGCACTTGTATTCGATCCCTCTGCCTTGTAATATGATGCTTATATGACTTATTTTACTTTTAGAGTTGTGTTGTGATATCTTCTTGTGAGTCCCTGATCTTGATCATACACATTTGCGTGCATGATTAGTGTATGATTGAATCGGGGCATCACACCTTCAGCGCCGCGGATCAAGATAGGCATGTCAGCGCCGAGAGGCTACAACTCGCTACACAACATGATTTATGGCGCGCCGCAGAGAAAACTAGGCGCGTCCGCGCCGATAGGCTGTAGCTTGCCGCACGGAGAGAGCGTTGGAGCACCGCAAAGCGAGAGGAGCGGTGTGCCGCACAGCAAGAGCGGATCCATCGGTGCTTGCCTACTGTTGGCAGGGCGTCACAGCTAGGTACACGTCCCGTCAGTACCCCCATTCCTCGCCAGGAGTGGGCACAGGCCCTCTGCGCCGTACTTGCGCCAGAGGCCGGCCAAGCCGTACTTGCACCGGACGCCCTCCGCGCCGTTCGCATGGGTCGCGCTGTTCGCCTTGTCCGCGGCCCGCTAGATGCCAACGTGCTGGTCGATAGGCTCGACTGCCTCCTTGGCCTAGGTGTCCACCTGGGCGCAGTAGAGGTACATGGCCGTCGCATCCTCAAGGTGGTGATCTTCGATGAAATAGCCAACTTGGAGCTCGAGATCGCGCTCCAGATGTACCGCGAGCGTGTCGACCGCTTGGACGAATGTCTGCATGAGTTCAAGCAGAGCCAAGAGCTACCGTAGGCAAGGACTGTTGATCATGGTCGCATGTATGCATTTTATTTTGTTGAGTCATTTCAATGCCGATAGCTATGTATTCACAACAATCATACTATTGCTCTATTTATTGCTCTGTTTCAATGTGTGTACTCTATTTTTTGGTCTTATATGTTCTGTTTCAATGTGTGTTTATACGCTTCCCATTCTGTATATGTGGATGATAATAGATAGATTCAAATTAGTATACAAAAATAGATAAAAATGGAATTCATAATATATATAATATTAATTTTTCATTAGTTCATCACAGAATATATATAATATCATCACATATACGTGATGATACTTAACTACTAGGTACAATGCATAAAATTGAAAATGAACAATACTAAAACTAACAATCCCTCCTGGGGCCAGTATTCCGGCAGCCCCTCACCAGCAGCTCCCTGGTGTGCGGCGTCTTACCAGAGCGGAGGCAGTACTCTGCCTCCTCCACCTCGCAGCGCTTGACGTGCCGATCTGCCTCTTGCAGGCGGACGCGCGTGAACGACCTTGCCATTTTGTTGGGTGCCCACCAAAACTCCTCGTTGGTGGAACGCTGGAACTTATCGGCCCAGCTCCATGCAGCGACGAGGCACCTAGCGCCTCTGGCCTTCCTCGCGAAGTAGCCGTCTTTGTACACCTCCTCCGCACGATGATGCACCCGCCCCCAAAGCTCCGCCGCCTCCTTTTTCTAGGCGGCATCAAGGGCTTCACAGGCCGCCTGGTACCTGGCATCCTCCTCTGCCATCTCCTTCTTGAAAGCCACTTGCCTGGCTTTCTTAGCCGGCGGCAGCAACTTCCAAAGACTAAGATCGTACTGGCCCCAAAACCAATCCAAAGTTGGGGGGTCCAGCGCAACCTCGTCCGGCGGCGCGTAGGGGTCCTCGCCGCTGCTCTTCGAGTGAGCATCCTCAGGGGGTGGCGACTCCTCATCGGCGCGTGGGTAGACCGGCGACGCCATGGTAGAGATTTGAGAGAGAGAGAGGGAGGGAGAGAGAAAGAGAGAGAGAGAGAGAGAGAGAGAGAGAGAGAGAGAGAGAGAGGGTGAGCAATGGGAGGATCTAGATGAGAATGCAGGCGGGACGACATGAGCAAGGTAGTATTTATTGGCAGCTGAAATCTAGATCAACGGGAACAGTACACGCGCCGATCACCGGAATTTACGAGTACTATAGTGTGAATTACACGGTTCCCGCAGCAAAATCTGTGTGTGAACATAATAGCTGACGGTTCCCAATGCAGAAACGTGTCTGGTTAATAAAGCCCGCCACTCACCTTCCAAACCCTGAGGTGCAAAATAGAGTGCCAATTGTGTGGGGCTGGTTGTCTTGCCAGATTTTACATTTTATTTTTTGAACACCAGATATTTACATCCTCTGATGATTTTTTAACTCGCACACAAGTACACAAATATGATTTTCAAATCGTTATGGTTAGCCTTTGCATTAAGATGTAGTTCAAATTTGAATTACGGTCATTAAATGGCTAGAAAATCACTTAAATGTCATCAAAAGGTCAAATGACCCCTGCAATTTTCCAAATTTTCACATGACAGTTGTATTAGTGCATGTTGCACGTAGAAAAAAATTGAAGGCTGTAAGAGGAAGCTATCTGACATTCATCATAAAACATTCATTATTACCTTCTCGGAACCACGAGCCTTCTAGTGAGTTGCTCCGGTTTGTGAGCGGTGTGTGTCCAAACTTTCGTCAAACAGACCAATTTTTGTACCACATCATCTTGGTGGCATGATATTACATCAAGGCAGGTTTCATGTTTTTCTGATCAATTTTTAATTTTTTGGAATAAAAATGTCATGGCACTCCATGCATGTACATGTGTCCATGCTGTGAGACCAATATGTTTGAAAATTCCTTCTAATTTACTGCACATGGAATTAACTCGCACGCAAGTACACAAATATGATTTTTCAAACCGTTATGGTTAGCCATTGCATGTACATCTAGTTCAAATTTGCATTGCGGTCATTAAATGGCTAGGAAATCACTTAAATGTCTTCAAAAGGTCAAATGACCAGTGAAATTTTCCAAATTTTCACATGACAGTTTGTATCAGTGTACATTACACATAGAAAAAATTTGAAGGCCATAAGAGGAAGCTATCTGTCATTCATCATCAAACATGCATTGTTCCCTCTCAGAACCATGAGTCTTCTAGTGAGTTATTCCAGTTTGTGAGGGGTGTGTGTCCAAACTTTCGTCAAGCAAGCCAATTTTTGTACCACATCATCTTGGTGGCATGACATTACATCAAGAAAGGTTTCATGTTTTCCTGGTCATTTTTAAAAAAATTGGAATTAAAATGCCATGGCACTCCATGCATGTATGTGTCCATGCCGTGAGACCAATATGTTTGAAAATTCCTTATAATTTATAGCACATGGAATTAACTCGCACACAAGTACAAAAATATCATTTTACAAACCGTTATCGTTAGCCATTGCATGTACATCTAGTTCAAATTAGAATTACGGTCATTAAATGGCTAGGAAATCACTTAAATATCTTCAAAAGGTCAAATGACCCCTGAAATTTTCCAAATTTCCACATGACAATTTGTATCAGTGCACATTACACGTAAAAAAATTTAAAGGCTGTAAGAGGAAGCTATCTGTCATTCGTCATCAAACATGCATTGTTCCCTCTTGGAACCACAAGCCTTCTAGTGAGTTGCTCCGGTTTGTGATGGGTGTGTGTCCAAACTTTCGTCAAACAGGCCAATTTTTGTACCACATTATCTTGGTGGCATGACATTACATCAAGCAAAGTTTCATGTTTTCCTGATCATTTTTTAATATTTTTGAATTAAAATGCCATGGCACTCCATGCATGTGTCCATGCCATGAGACCAGTATGTTTGAAAATTCCTTATAATTTACTGCACATGGAATTAACTCGCACACAAGTACACAAACATGATTTTTCAAACCGTTATGGTTGGCCGTTGCATGTACATCTAGTTCAAATTTGAATTGCGATCATTAAATGGCTAGAAAATCACTTAAATGTCTTCAAAAGGTCAAATGACCCCTGAATTTTTCCAAATTTTCACATGATAGTTAGTATCAGTGCACATTACACGTAGAAAAAAAATTGAAGGTCATAAGAGGAAGCTATCTGCATTTCGTCAGCAAACATGCATTGTTCCCTCTCAGAACCACGAGGCTTCTAGTGAGTTGCTCCAGTTTGTGAGGGGTGTGTGTCCAAACTTTCGTCAAACAGGCCAATTTTTGTACCACATCATCTTGGTGGTATGACATTACATCAAGCAAGGTTTCATGTTTTTAATTTTGTGGAATTTGAATGCCATAGCACTCCATGCTTAATTGTGTCATAGCCATTACACCAATATGTTTGAAAATTCCTTCCAATTTACTGCACGTGGGATTAAATCGCTCACAAGTGCATAAAATATGACTTTCCAAACCATTTTGGTTAGCTGCTGCATGTACATGTAGTTCAAATTTCAATTATGGTCATTAGATGGCTAGAGAATCACTTAAATGTCTTAAAAGGTCAAATGACCCCTGAAAATTTCCAAATTTTGACATGATAGTTGTATTAGTACTACAAATTTTCTCGTACATTTAAAACACCATCCGTTGCCACTTTACTCCAAATTCATCTTTCATAGCTAATAAAAAAATCTACAACATCACATAGTTGTTCTCTAGGAATCGTTTGCGATGAAAATTTTTGGGTCTATTTAAGTCTTCCTTCTTAACCTTCGCCGGCTCGTCTGCTCTAGTGCCGGCAACCCCCGAATCCGCAAATCCTGATCCCCATTCCCGCAACCCCTTCTTGCAAAGATGACGCCATAGAAACGCTTCGTGAAGGCCCGTACGATGGCCACGTCCCCCCGAGCGCTGCCGCCTGCGCCGAGAGCGCCGCCGCCTACGCCGAGAGTGTCACCGCATCCGCATTGAACGCGGCTGCTTCCGCCGAGAGGGTGTTTGTGGCAGCCGACAGGGCAGCAACAGCAGCCAAGACGGCTGTAGCTGCTGCTACGATGGCGGATGCAAACACCAAGAGCGCTCGAGCTGCCGTCCATGCCGCCGATGTCGCCCTGGCCCGGGTCGAGGCCATCCGCGCCAAGATATTCCAGGCCACCTCGGAATCCAGCATGCAACCCATGTTTGAAAAGGCGGCGGTGGCCATAGAGCACCTGCTTCCTCATGTGGTCGTCGTGCCGGAGCTAGAGATGTAGGAGGCGGCGGAGATCGAGGAGCACCGGGTGGAGGAGTTGCACGTGGCCCAGATCGAGGTAGAGAAGAGTCAGTCCATCGAGGAATCGACGGTGGAGTACCAACGCGAGCTCTAGCGCAGCCACTACTACGAGTACTACAACCTTGAGGGCGGCGCAGAGGACGAGGACGAGGACGCGGTCGACTTTGGCAAGGGGGACGCGGAGTCCGCCAACGGCGGCATGTCGTGGGGACAAGTCATCAACGTCTCATCTCACACCGGCGATGCTTAGGCCGGTGCAGCAACGGATTTGTTAAAATTATTCGTACTTAGGCTTTATTTTTAATGTTGGTCTTTTGTTAGAGCAATGTTTAGGTGAACTGTCTCTGTTTAATTACTAAAATTGCTCGATTCAGTAAGTCTGGTCTATGTGTTGTACGCTCTTTCTTGTGGCCAAATTAGTAAGCAATGTAAAATTATGCAATGACATACGCAGAGAAATTTCCACCAAAATTTCAATTATCAAACTCATCCCATGTGTGTTAAGAAGAAGAATTGTTTGCGATGCACACTATCGTTCATAGTGAATGGCGTCTGGCGGCACCGCGTGCAAAGTTTCCATCCACATTTAGAAATTTTTGGCCTACCGCCGAAATATCTACCCTCCCCCCTCTCCATCCCCTTTTCTCCCCGACCAGAAGTCACATTTCCCCTGTTTCCCCCTTCCTTCCTTTCTAAGCTATAGCTGCTTCCTCGCTTAATTCCTCACTCTCGCTGTCTCGCATCCTACCGCCGGGGTCGCCATGGTCTTCTTGAAAGACCTCTCCACCGGTTCCTCCGATGATCACGACTCCTTCACCACCCGGGTATGCCTCTCTTCTCTCTCTCGGGCTATGACTTGGAATGAAGGATTTTTACCCGGCAGTCGATTTGAGTCATTTCTTCCTCTTGTATTTCCCTCGAACCATCAATTGCAACGAATGGAGCGGGGTGGCTGAATATTTGTCTGCTCATTGTCACCATCAATCTCCATGCGTGAAGCTAGTTGCGTTTGAATCTGTGGACAGTGGGAGGAAGTTTCTGGCATGTGCAGAGAAGGTTAGACACTATTTCGTTGTTACAAATCATTTGTTAGATGTGATTCAGACACTGTAACGGTCCCAACCCATTCATACCACTCGTTCAACCAAACACATCTTAAGACAGTGTCACAGTTTGTACCTAGTATCTAAAAATGTTGCCATCTCATCAATGGTGCCATTAGAAAATTATTTGTCACCGCTTCAGCAGTTTGTGAAGCCAACTGTCGGATTTTGGGTTTCAGCAGACCCTCTAGATTCGAACACTGGGGTGCGCGCGGAGATTTCGCCCACTACCTACCTGCACCTCACCGCCTCGCTATGATCTAAGCAATCAAAGGAACAACACAAGAGACACAGAGTTTATACTGGTTCAGGCCACCATTGTGGTGTAATACCCTACTCCAGTGTGTGGTGTGGTGGGTTGCCTATTGGGCTGATGATGAACATTACAAGGAAGAACAGCCTCGCGAGGGTCTGTTCTTGGCTGCTGCGATGAACTACTAGGGGGAGTTCAGTCGCTCTTTCTACTGGCTTCAGATGAGGATAGAATGCCTCTACCTTGTGGTGGCTAGTCCTATTTATAGGCAAAGGCCCTGGGCCTCTTCCCAAATATTGAGCGGGAAGGGCACCAACAATTGGCCATTTTGAAGGGGAACATCTAGTACACTTATCCTGACTAAAGTTGGTCCTCGCCTGTCAAAGGCTCTGACGATGACGCCTTCCTGGGCTCCACGATGACTTCCTTCCTACCGTTGCGACGGTCTTGGTCTTGTTGCACCAAAATGGATGCCTTTGCTTGATGCTCTCGCCTATGCTTGCTCCCTTTGCACCAAAGAGGAAAGGAGGACACTGCATGGACTGGCGCCCGCCTGGCGCCCTTGGTCATCATGGCTTGCGTCATGGGCACCTCGTGAGGTACCCCGCCTTGATCTCTCCGCCTCCTCACGAGCTAGCCTGACGAGGCCGTGCCTGAGGAAGTTTCTTGTCGTCCACCCCGCAAGGCTTGGCCCCTCGCGAGGGTCTCGAGCTCGTGCTGATGAAGATGGGCCATGCTGGGCCGCCCCTTGAGCCACGCCGCAGGCTACAAGCAGGAAAGTCTGGGGACCCCCGTTCCTAGAACGCCGACAGTAGCCCCCGGGCCCAAGGCGCGCTCAAACTTGGCTGAGCAGAGAAGCGAAGGGGCAAGTGCGAAGCGCCTTGGGCCCTAATAGCCTGCGGTCTTGGGCGCCGTGTGGCGGTTGATTGGATGTGGGCGTCCCCGCTCCCCCACGACGCCTCGGCAATTGTGCAAACTGACAAGTCCCTGCATGCAAAGCGGGTCATGATTACCTGTGGTCGTGGAGGCCGGCGGTTGGCTTCCTCTGGCTATAAGTATGGGGCGGCACCTACCCTTCCGGTCCATCCCTTCTTGCTTCTCCTTTTTCTTCATGGCTCCGCCAGAAAGGTTCTCGACCGCGGAGAAAGGAAAGGCCCGCCAGGTGGAGCTTGACTCTCCTCCACCCAAGCGCGGTCGAGGCCGTCCCCGCAAACACCCTGCGACCCCCATGGTGGATCCCCGCGGTTGCGGAGGCGATCCTCCGCGTGGTGAAGGGCGGCCGACCGCCGCTGGGGGACGCGCTACGGCCGCGCGACCCCCTAGGCCATGCTCCCACTCGGCAGAGGTACTGCCGGAGTTTGTTGTGTGGGCGGTGGAACCGGCCAGCACCCGGCTCCAACTTCCTCGCTTCCTTCTAGGTGAGCTTCCGGCTGGCGCCCCGGGCGGCCTCTGGCTCCAGGCGGATAGTTTCTGCGGTCGAGCCTCCTAGGCTTCGCTGGAGGTCTCTGCAGCTGGGAGCTTGGCCCTGACCCGCGGCTGGGAAACGTTTGCCCGCGCGCGTGATCTGATCTGGCGGTGCACCCTGCACTTCAAGTTCGACGACGATGCCACCCTCTACGTGAGGTTGTTCGGGGAAGACGGTCGCCGCGCTAGGTGTTGCCCTGAGAACGACGACCGCGGCCATGGGTCCAGCCCCGACGACAATGAAGACGACATCGCGCGTGTGGTCGGTGGCGGTCGAGGTTCATCGAGCTTCGACGGGTCTTCTTCGGGCAGCGGCTCCTCCAGTGGTGGCCGCGATCAGCCTCCGCGTCGCCGCGCCTGCTTGGAGGGAGGTAGCGGGTCCGCCCGCCGTCACGCCTTGGTGAAGCGCGAGATGGAGCCCTCCTAAGCTCCGGAGGTAGTTCGAGTCTCCCACGCGAGTTGGTGTCGGGCGAGTCGCGCCTGTTTTGTTCTTTTTCCCTTTTCCTGCGCAAAAAGACAGTAGTGTAGGGCCCCACGAGGGTGTGCTTGGACTATTGTTGTTTAATTATCGTACTGCTTCCGCTATTTTGGTATTGTGCCTTTGTGCCGCACGCCTGCGTGCAGAAATTACTTAGCTCGGGGGGGAGGGCTTGTCGTGACCCTTGCTTCCTGAGGCCGAGGCTTCGTTGAACGTCCCATGTCCTGCGAGGGTTCGTCTGGAGAGGTAGTTCCCGGCCTCAGCCGTGGAGGCGATCGACCCAGGTCCTGTGTTCGTGTCGCAGTGCCCGTGGGGCACGGACTGGAGGGGTGCTCCTGTAGTGGACCCGGGTTGGGAAGCCTCTAACGACAAGGGCAGAAAACACTCGCGAGGGTGCCCGCGGTGCTCCCTCGCGAGACTTGCGCGAGAGAAATCAGGCAGGAGAGCGAAAAAGGCAAAGAGTCACAAGCCAAAGACGACAACAACTTCAACAAAACCTCGAATGGGGATGAACAAGCCAACTGCAGAAAGCAAATGAGAAAAGCCGCGTCGGGCACCTAATCTAGTCTTCGACGTCTTCTCACCAGCGCGGAGCTAAGTGCTGCCACTGGGCGTGGGAGGGAGCCCCAGGGACTGAGGCCGGCGCTCCTAAGACTCCGGGGCGTGTACAGCCCCAACTCATTATTACGTGAGAGTGTCACGGGTGGCGAGCTTCACAGGCATTGGCCTTCTTCACAGGCTCGTACCTTTCTCGGAAAGATAAACCTCACAGGCGTTTGCTTTCTTCACAGGCTCTGGGCCTTTTCCAAAATGCAACATCTTCACAGGCGTTCGCCTTCTTCACAGGCTCTGGGCCTTTGCCAAAACGCAACATCTTCACAGGCGTTCGCCCTCTTCACAGGCTCTGGGCCTTTTCCAAAACGCAACATCATCACAGGCGTTCGCCTTCTTCACAGGCTCTGGGCCTTTTCCAAAACGCAACATCTTCACAGCCGTTCGCCTTCTTCACAGGCTTTGGGCCTTTTCCAAAACGCAACATCTTCACAGGCGTTCGCCCTCTTCACAGGCTCTGGGCCTTTTCCAAAACACAACATCTTCACAGGCGTTCGCCTTCTTCACAGGCTCGGGGCCTTTTTAGGGGTAAAACCTCCGGAGGTGCTGAATGTACCACGCGTTCTGGACGGGTACCCCCTCTTGAGTCTCCAAGCGCGCGGAGCAGGGCCTGGAAACATGAACAACCTTGAACGGGCCCTCCCACATGGGAGAGAGCTTATGCAGTCCCTCCCTGGAGAAAACCCGCCTGAGCATGAGGTCCCCTACCTCGAGAGTCCTGGGGCGGATGTTGCGGCAATTGTATCGCCGCAGCGCTTGCTGGTATCTTGCCGCTCGGAGCGCGGCTTCCTGTCGACGCTCCTCCCCCAGCATGAGGTCCGTCCCCCGCATGGCGTCCTGCTGCGCCTCGTTGAACGCCAGGACCCGTGCGGAGCGACATCTGACCTCATGAGGGAGGACCGCTTCAGCTCTATAGACCAGGAAGAATGGGGTCTCGCCAGTTGACTTGGTCGCGGTCGTGCGGATGGACCACAACACGGCCTGAAGCTCGTCGTACCAACCTCGGCCGCAGGCCTCCAACTTCTTCTTGAATGTCCTGGTCTTGAGGCCTCTCAGGACCTCAGCGTTGGCCCGCTCGGCCTGACCGTTGCTCCGGGGGTGCGCCACTGAAGCGTAGCATATCTGCGTCCCAAGGTTAGCACAGTATGGTTTGAAGAGGTTACTGGTGAACTATGAACCGTTGTCGATGGTGATGCGGTTCGGCACCCCGAACCGGCTCACGACGCCCTTGATGAACTTGACCGCAGAACTTGCGGGGATGGTGCAGACGGCTTCCACTTCATCCCACTTAGTGAACTTGTCCATGGCGACGTAGAGGTAGCGGTAGCCCCCTGGCGCTCGAGGAAATGGGCCCAGGATATCCAGCCCCCAGACTGCGAATGGCCATGAGAGAGGTATAGTTTGCAAATCTCCAGCCGGATGATGGATCTGCTTGGCGTGGAATTGGCAGGCCTCGCAAGCCTTTACCAGTTCGACGGCATCATTGAGCGTAGTGGGCCAATAGAATCCATTGCGGAACGCCTTGCCAACGAGGTTCCGCGACGACGAATGATGCCCACAGTCTCCACCGTGTATATCCGCCAGCAGTTCCTTCCCTTGCTCCCTGGAGATGTAGCGCAGGGACACATCATTCGGTCGCCTTCGGTAGAGCTCTCCATCCCTGATGCAGTATGCTGTGGCCTGCTGCACCACGCGCTCCGCTTCCTCCTCCTTCTCTGGCAAGGTCCATTGCGTCAGATAGCTCCGGAGCTCCGTGATCCAGCACCCCTCCCGAGGCTCCATCGTCAAAAGCAGATGCGCCCCTGAGGCCGGGCCACAGACCGGAGCTCCCGAGGCTGGCGGCCGGGGGAGCTCCTCCTGAGGCTGCACCGCGCTTGATAGTGATGGCATGGCCGAGGGCTTGAAGAGCCGCTCTTTGAAGATGCCAGGCTCCCGAGGTAGTCGCCTGGATGCTCGTTTGGCGATGTCGTCGGCCTCCTGATTGGTGCCACGGGGCACGTGCTGTAACTCTAGCCCCAGAACTGCTTCTCCATCCTGCGGACCTCCGCAAGGTAGGCTTCCATGTGCTCATCCCTCGGCTCGTATACTTTGTTGGAGAAGTTGACGAGGAGTTGTGAATCACCCTTGATGGTAAGACGCTTTACTCCGAGGGCGACCGCGGCCTTCAGGCCTGCCATCAGGCCTTCATATTCTGCTATGTTGTTGGAGACCTTTTCTCCGTGCTGGAAACAGAGATGCACAGCGTAGTAGAGCTTGTCTTGGGTAGGAGATATAAGCCCTACACCAGCCCCTGCGCCGTGCCTGGAGAACGCCCCGTCGAAGTACATGACCCAACCGTCCGGCGCCTCGCTTCCCTGGGAGAGGGATCGATCCTCATCAGCCTTGAGGCCCGGCGCCTCCGTCCACTCTGCCACGAAATCTGCCAAGGCGGCCCCCTTGATGACTCTGGTTGAGCTGAATTCGAGCGGAAACGCTTGCAGTTCAATGTTCCACTCAGCGACTCTTCCAGCTGAGTTGGGGATCCGGAGCACCCTTTCCAAAGGGTACGCTGAGACAACCTTGATGGGGTGGCCCGGAAAATAATGTCGCAGCTTGCGCGAGGCCACCAATAGCACGAGGAGAAGTTTCTGAGGCATGGGGTACCGCGCCCTTGCGTCCCGCAACACTGTGCTGATGAAGTACACAGGATGTTCAACGAGGTTGGGAACGCTGGTGTCGATGGCACCCTCCGGAGACCGTGGCGCCTCCTGAGACAGGGGAGCCCCCAGCGGCTGGTCGCTAAGGGAAGGGGTCTCCGCTGTCTCGAGCGTGTCCCCCAGCGGTGGCTGATCCTCCTTGGCTGTGGCAGTGGTCTCTGCGGGTCTTCCCTGTTCACACTTCGCATCGACCCGGGCAGATGTTGTGGCTTTGTTCTGACGCTCCTCCCTAACCGCCACCAGGGCTGCGCTGGCGGAGTAGGGAGTGGCTGCAAGGTAGAGCACCAGGGGTTCCTGAGGGCACGGGGCCACCAATACCGGAGGGCTAGTTAGGTACCTCTTGAGGTCTTGGAACGCCTTGTTGGCCTCTTCAGTCCATTCAAAGGGCCCCTTTTTCTTCATCAGCTGGAAGAAAGGCAGCACTCGCTCCCCCAACTTGGAGATGAAGCGTCCTAGTGCTGTCATGCGCCCAGTGAGCTTCTGCATTTCTCAGAGGGTCTTTGGCGGGCTCATGTCCTCAACCGCCTTGACCTTTTCTGGGTTAGCCTCGATGCCTCGGTGGGACATGAGGAAGCCCAAGAACTTGCCTGAGGGGACCCCGAACACACACTTCTCTAGGTTGAGCCGCAGGCTCACGGCGTCGAGGCTCGCGAAGGTTTCCTCCAGGTCTTGTATCAGGGTCTTGGACTCGCGAGACTTCACCACAATATCATTGACGTAAGCCTCAACGTTCTTCCCGAGCTGCGGGCCCAAGGTGATGTGCATCAGCCACTGAAAGGTCGCCCCCGCATTGCACAACCCGAACGACATGCTTGTGTAGCAGTACACCCCACACGGGGTTAGAAAGGCCGTTTTTTCCACATCTTCTACCGCCATCTTGATCTGGTGATACCCAGAGAAGGCATCCAAGAAACACAATAGGTCACATTCGGCGGTGGAGTCGACGATCTGATCGATGCGGGGGAGCGGAAACGGATCTTGCGGGCAAGCTTTGTTGAGGTTGGTGAAGTCGACACACATACGTTCCTTCCCCCCTTTCTTCGGCACAACGACTGGCTTGGCCGACCAATCCGGAATTCGGACCTCACGAATGACCCTGCAGCTTCCAACTTGCGGGTCTCTTGGAGGATGAAAGCCTGCTTTTCCGTGGACTGCCGCCTTGCTTTTTGCTTCACGGGTCGGACATTGGGGCACACATTGAGGTGGTGCTCGATTACGCCTCTAGGGATACCCGCCAGCTGATCGGGCTCCCTTGCGAATACCTTCTTGTTCGCGCGCAGGAACTTGACCAGGGCCTCCTCCTACTCGGGCTCGAGGTTGGCGCCTATGGTGAAGGTGGCGTCAGTGGATCCATCCTCGTCAACCAGCATCTGCTTGGTTTCTTCCTTGTCTTGGGTGAACAACTGCTTCTTCTTGGCCGGCGCAGCCCCCTTGGGCTCAGGGGCATCCGAGTCGGCAGGCTGCACCGCCGCCGCCGCCTTGAAGGCGAGCTTGAGCACTTGCAACGCATCCCCGGTGTCTCCGCACATGGTGAGGACGCCGCTGCTCCCTGGCATTTTCATGAGGTTATACGCCGGGTGAGTCGCAGCCATGAATCGGGCCAGCGCCGGGTAGCCGAGGATGGCGTTGTATGGGAGGCCGATGGGGGCGATGTCGAAGTCGATTAGCTCTGTGCGGAAGTTTTCGTAAGTGCCGAAGGTTACCGGGAGACGGATCTGCCACAGGGAGCTGGAGGACCCGCCCCCGATGCCCAAGAAGGGCCGACTGGGCCGAAGCCGCTCCGGTGTTATGTGGAGGAGGCTGAAGGCTTCAATCGAGAGCATGCTGAGGCCCGAGCCGCCGTCGATGAGAGTCCTGGTGACGGCCACCTGGCAGATGGTGGGGGTGCACAGCATCGGGAGCACACCCGAGCAGGCCGAGTTGGGGGGGTGGTCCTTCGAGCTGAAGGCCAGATCGGCCTTGGGCGCCGACCGACGTGAGGGAGCCCCCTGCCGCGTGGAGGCGGCGCCGACCTGGCGGATGAATGGCTTGACGTGGTGGTGTCGGAGTAATGGGCCACGGGTAGGCTAACCCGAGCCCCATAATCTTTCAAGACATTGGGACAAGTAGCGCCGCTCATGCCGAGTCCCAGGGACGACTCCAAGATATGCCGAGTCCCAGGGACGACTCCAAGATATGCCGAGTCCCAGACGGCGACTCCAAGATAAGCCAAGTCCAAGACGGCGACTCTGAGATAAGCCGAGTCCCGGACGGTGACTCCAAATAAGCCGACTCATGGCCGGCGATTTCCAGAGAGGCCGGCTATAGAAAGTTGGCCCGCGACTCCACCCTCGTCTCGAAAGGCGAGGCGGGGTACGGCCACAGCATGGCCGTCCCCCCTACTTACAAGGGGCTGGCATGGCTATAGTAAGCCGTATCACTGAAGGTCTTTGGCGTGGCACGGCACTATTGCCATGCCCGCCCTGACTTCAGCCATAGTGGGCGGCGCACTGTGCCCACGACGCCTGCCTGTACGAGCCAAAGACGGCAGGGCCGCCTGTCAGCGGGTAGACAGAAGACGGCACGAGCGCCCTGGAGACGGACCCGTGGGAGTCGGCCCCCTGGAGTCGGCCGACCCCTCCCACGGGCCCCGTGCACCATTAATCAGACAAGATGGGGAATGGCGATAGTGAACGCACGCCAGACGGCGGCGCTGTTGCCATGACCACATGACCAAGCCAGCGTCATCAGGAGTACCGCTACAGTATCATGCCTATCCGCGGGGCCCGCCAGTCAGTGGGCCCCAGTAGTCGGCGGAGAAGACGACGGCCTGAGAGACAGACGGCTGGGACCCGCGCCCAGCCGGATTACCATTGTACCCCTGGGGGATAGGCCTATATAAACCCCCCAGGAAGCCCATGCAAAGGGTTCAGACCTAGATAGCATTAGACCTTAGAGCGTAGGAAGGAGAGAGCTAGCCTTGCCCTCTCCTACCTCCAGAAACAGCTCCAGGAGCACCATTGTACCCACCTTGCCATAGTGACCATGCGGAGACCCAGCAGAGCAGCAGTAGGGGTGTTATCTACTCAAAGAGCCCTGAAGCTGGGTAAGTTCCGCCGGCATGCATGTCTTCGCCTCATCCCGCTTCCGGGCGCCGGCGACGTTCTACTCACTCCCACCATGATAAGCCATCCTTTGGCATATGTCGTACCCAACCCCCGACATTTGGCGCCCACCGTGGGGCGAGGTGCACCGTCGTCCGGAGACCTGCTCTGGACGGGAACCCTTTTCCTCCCTGGCGAGCGCAGCTAGCCCGGCACGCCAGATGGAGCCTGCGCCGATGCACTATACGGCGCAGAGATCGCCTGCGCGGCCAGCTGCCTCGCCGAGCTTATCGGTGAGGTTCGCCTCTCCGACGAGCATGCGTTCGACGCAGGCACGAGCGGCCCCGAGAGCCTCCTCGCGGGTATCCTCGACCAACTCCACGTCGCCGGCGAGCCTGCCGTGGACCTGGAGTCCATAGGATCCACCGACCCGATGCTGGTCGACTCCGACACCGCGTCGCTCGACGCGTTTCCCACCAACATGGTGGTCTACGACGAGCCGCTCCCTTGCGCGGGGAGCAGTGGAAGCACCATCACGGAGGTTCTCATCCTCGATCATGGCGAGCATTACGGTGAGGGAGCTCATGACCCACTCGACGCGGCCCTACGAGACCTAACCGCGCCGATGCCGGGAGACGCTGACGCCGAGATGCTGGAGGCACGCCGCCTTCAGCTCATCGAGAGCGCAAGGAAGTTGGCAAGCATGAGGCGCTTCTCAGAAGCCTACCGGCGGAAGATGGATCGCGCCGTGGGCGGCTCGCCTGCTCCGGTTGGGCCTAGCCGCCTAGGCGCGGTCCGACAAAGCAGCGCGGCAATCGCCAACTTGTTCGGGGCCGATCGCCCTGTGTATGCCACGCCCGCGGAGAACATCTGCGCCGCCCAGGCGGCGGCAGACGAGCTCGACAACTTCGAGGGCGAAGAGCGTCGCATGATGACGGAGCGAGTTCAGCAGCTCCTCGACGCGGCTGTCGCGCAGAACGAAGCCAGCTGCCGCACGGAGGCGCCGCGACGACAAAATGATGAGCCGCCACCCCGCCGAGACCAAGGCGCGACGTCTCGGACGCCGACTGGCAGGGCCCGCAGAAAGAAGGACAAGGAGCCGGCTGCCAGCCACAGTCGGACTCGCATCACCATCGAGCGCGACCAAGACGGCCGCCCCAAAGCGGTGGAACGGCGGGACGACTATCTGCCTCCCCCTCCTCGCGGAGAAAGGCGAGTCTCCCCGCCGCCCGTAGAGCATCCGACTCTCTGCGACCGCCTCAGGCGCCGAGAGGGAGTCGGAGAGAACGATGCCCGCCACCGGATTGACCGACTCCACCGATACTTGGCGCTGGAAGAAGAAGACGAGCTGGGTCCCCCCTGTTTTGGACCCCGCATCCGAGGTGAGCCCTTCCCCAAAGGATTCACGCTCCCCCGAGACACGCCCAAATACACCGGCACCGTGAAGCCGGAGGACTGGCTGATTGACTACTCCACAGCCGTCAATATAGCAAACGGCAACAAGCGTGTTGCCGTAAGATATGTCCCGCTCATGCTCCAGGGCACGTACGGGACATGGTTGAACAGTCTAAAGCCTCGCAGCATCAATAGCTGGGTCGACTTCACCGAGGCCTTCGTCCGCAACTTCACGAGCACATACAAGCGACCTCTCAAAGCCTCGCCAACTCTCCATGTGCGTGCAATGCCCCGACGAGTCCACTCGCGACTACCTCACGCGCTGGGGCGAGCTCCAGAACTCCTGTGAGGGCATGCACGAGGTGCAGGCTATCGAGTACTTTACTGCCAGGTGCAGAGAAGGCACCCTCCTCAAGCATAAGCTTCTCTGCGACAAGACGGAGACCCTCGATGAACTATTGATCACAACAGACAAGTACGCCACGGCCGACTCCTCCATGAAGGCGGAGATTCAAGTCAGCGCGACTGGCAAAGTTGCCCCTCAGGCTCCAAGAACTCCGGCTAGGGACACCAGCCGATGGCAACAGCAGAACGACCACAAGCGCAAGGCCCCGCAGCCGGCTTCCAACAGCCGACAAGTGGCGACAGTCGAAGACCAACAGCCGAAAGGGCCGCCTCCGGCAAAGCGGCAGAAGGGCGGCAAGTCCAACTGGTTGCCGGCCTTCTCCTACGAGCAGACCCTGGATGTCCCCTGCAAGTTCCACAGCGGCGCGAAGCCGTCAAACCACACCACCCGGAAATGCCACTGGCTGACCAGAATCGCCAAGGGAGACAGCCTACTCCCTCCCCCGCCCGCTGGGCCGCCTCCACCACAGCCGCCCCAGCAGCCGGCTGTCAGGCCAGTCGGTGCGATACAAGACGAGTTCCCAGACGAACACGGAGCCTATGTGGTGTTCACCAGTGTGCCTGACGATCGATGCAGCAGGCGCCAGCAGCAACAAGAGGTGAACGCAGTCGCATCAAGTACTCCAGAGTTCATGCATTGGTCCAAAAAGCCTATCAGTTGGAGCAGAGCTGATCACCCAGAGGTGATGCCGAATCCAGGCTCCTACGCCCTTGTCTTAGGTGCCACACTCGCCACAGATAGGCGGGCCGCTCGCTTCTCGTGAGTGCTGATAGACGGAGGCAGCAGTATCAACATCCTGTACAAGGATACGATGGAGAAGTTAGGAATCAAGCGAAGACAGCTTCAGAGCAGCCGGACTGTGTTCCACGACATTGTTCCTGGCCTTTCCTTCTCACCAATCGGCAAGATCCTGATAGACGTCCTCTTTGGGGACAAAGATCATTTCCGCCGAGAGCCAATTTGGTTTGAAGTGGTGGACCTTGAAAGCCCGTACCATGCGTTGCTTGGCCGACCAGCTTTGGCCAAGTTCATGGCAGTCCCCCACTATGCCTACCTCAAGATGAAGATGCCGAGTTCCAAGGGAATTCTAACTGTGGCCGCCGACTACAGAAAGTCGTCCGCTTGCGCGGCCGAAAGCAGTCGGCTGGCCGAGTCCTTGGTGATCGCGGCTGAGAAGCGGCTTCTCGATCGGGTTGTGGCGATGGCCCGCAAGCAGCCCGAGATGTCGCCCGACCCCAAGGAGTCGGAAGCAGAAGGATCATTCAAGCCGGCCAGAGAAACGAAGAAGATACCTTTGGACCCGGAGCACCCAGAGAGATACGCTGTCATGGGAACAAACCTTGATAGCAAATAGGAAGGCGAGCTCGTCGATTTCCTCCGTGAGAATCGAGACATCTTCGCATGGTCCCCTAAAGACATGCCTGGTGTACCGACGGAATTCGCCGAGCACAAATTACATGTCCGATCTGATGTGAAGCCCGTCAGGCAGCCCTTGCGCCTCCTGTCAGAGGAGAAGAGGAGAGTTGTTGGAGAAGAGATAGCCCGGCTCCTGGCGGCCGACATCATTATGGAAGTGTTTTTTCCAGAGTGGCTAGCAAACCCAGTGCTGGTGCTAAAGAAGAACAAGCAGTGGCAGATGTGTATTGAATACACAAGCCTCAATAAAGCCTGTCCCAAGGACCCATTTGCTCTGCCAAGAATTGACCAGGTGATAGACTCCACAGCAGGATGCGAGCTGTTGAGTTTTTTGGATGCATATTCTGGATATCACCAGATCAAGCTGAACCCGGCTGACCGACTGAAGACCGCCTTCATCATGCTGTTTGGTGCCTTCTGCTACCTGACCATGAGGTTCGGCCTGAGGAATGCCGGCGCCACCTTTCAGCGTTGCATGCAGAAGTGCCTCCTCAAGAAACTCGACAGAAATGCCCACGTCTACGTGGATGACATGGTGGAAGACGGAAAAACGTGGAACTTTGTTGGAAGACCTCAAGGAAACCTTTGAGAACCTGCACCGATTCCAGATCAAGCTTAACCCCGAGAAGTGCGTCTTCGGAGTACCAGTCGGCCAACTCCTTGGTTTCCTGGTCTCTGAACGTGGCATAGAGTGCAATCCTGTGAAGATCAAGGCCATCGAGAGGATGGAAGCACCCAGATGACTGTTAGATGTGCAGAAGTTCACCGGCTGTTTGGCGTCCATCAGCCGATTCATCAGTCGGCTGGGCGAGAAGGCTCTTCCCTTGTATCAGCTCATGAAGAAGACAACCTTTTTTGAATGGACTCCCAAGGCAGACGAGGCCTTTCTCCAACTGAAGAAAATGTTGACTACCCCCTTGTGCTGGCGGCTCCGACTCCCAAAGAGCCCATGCTCCTATACATTGCCTCCACCAGCCGGGTAGTCAACACAGTCATTGTAGTCGAGCGCAAGGAGGAAGGCAAGGCGCTACCTGTCCATAGACCGATATATTACCTGAGCGAGGTACTGTCGGCTTCCAAGCAGAACTACCCCCACTACAAGAAGATGTGCTACGGCGTGCATTTTGCCGCCAAGAAATTGAAGCCTTACTTCCAGGAGCATCCAATCGATGTGGTCTACACAACCCCACTAGCCGAGATCATCGGAAGCCGAGATGCTTCTAGCCGAGTGGCCAAATGGGCCATTGACCTGGCTCCCTACACCATCTACTACGAGCCCCGCACCGCCATCAAGTCGCAAGCGCTGGCCGACTTCCTCGTCGATTGGGCCGAGACCCAGTATCTGCCACCAGCGCCCGACTCCACCCATTGGCGGATGCACTTCGATGGATCCAAGATGCGCACCGGCCTGGGAGCCGGCGTCGTCCTCACTTCCCCCAAGGGTGACAAGCTCAGATATGCGCTGCAGAACCATTTCGCCGCCTCCAACAACATGGCCGAATACGAGGCGCGCATCCACGGGCTCCGGCTTGCCAAAGAACTCGGCATTCGCCAGATCCTCTGTTATGGCGACTCTGACTTGGTGGTCCAGCAATCATCTGGCGATTGGGACGCCAAGGACGCAAACATGGCGAGCTACCGCTTCCTTGTGCGGCAACTCAGCGGATACTTCGAGGGGTGCGAGTTCCTCCACGTGCCAAGGAACGACAACGACCAAGCAGACGCCTTGGCACGAATCGGCTCCACCCGCCAAGCAATACCATCCGGCATCGCCCTTCGGCGCCTCCTCAAGCCGTCTATCAAGCCGTCACCAGAATCAGACTCAGTCTTTGTGTCGGCTCCACCCGAAGAAGTCGGATCCGACTCCAAGAAAGCCACAGTGAAAGCTGGCCCGGGGACTTCAGAACCCGGCCCGGGAACTGTGGCGACCAGGCCAAAGACTCCAGAACTCGGCCCAGGGACTGCTCCAGATGGCCCGGGGACTTCGTCAAGTCAGCAAGCGGCTGCGGACTCCAACCCGCCGCCTCCCAGCCCAGCCGCCCTTGTCCAAGTCGCACTAGTGGAAGTTGAAGAAATAGCAGCACCCTCATGGGCCCAGCCCATCCTCAAGTTCCTAGTAAACGGAGAGCTACCAACTGATGAAATCTTGGCTCGGCAGGTGCAACGTCGAGCAGCAGCTTACACCATAGTCAACAGAGAGCTGGTCAGGCGCAGCATCACTGGCATCTACCAATGCTGCGTCGAGGCAGAACAAGGCCAAGCAATTCTTAGAGACGTCCATGAAGGCGAGTGCGGTCACCATGCGGCCTCAAGAGCACTCGTCGCCAAAACCTTCCGGCATGGTTTTTTCTGGCCGACTGCGCTAGAAGAGGCCAAGGAATTAGTCCAAAAATGCAAGGGGTGCCAGATGTTCCATTCCAAGCCACTTCAGCCAGCTTCTGCACTCAAGACCATCCCCATCGCCTGGCCCTTTGCAGTTTGGGCCTGGACATGGTGGGACCATTCAAGATGGCACGAGGTGGCTTGACTCATCTACTTGTCGCAGTGGACAAGTTCACCAAGTGGATAGAAGTGAAACCCATCAAGAAGTTGAATGGTCCAACTGCAGTGACTTTCATCGCCGACATCACGACTCGGTACGGCATCCCACACAGCATCATCACCAACAATGGCACAAATTTGGCCAAAGGCGCCTTGGCCTGTTTCTGCGCGACGCAGGGCATCCGACTGGACTTAGCGTCTATTGCCCATCCGCAGTCAAACGGCCAAGTGGAGCGAGCAAACGGCCTCATCTTATCTGGCATCAAGCCTCGACTGGTCGAGCCGTTGGAGCGATCGGCCGGCTGCTGGCTTGAGGAGCTGCCGACCGTCCTCTGGAGTCTGCGCATGACTCCAAACAAGTCAAGCGGCTTCACACCCTTCTTCCTCGTCTACGGTGCCGAAGCCATCATCCCGACGGACATAGAGTTTGACTCCCTGCGAGTCACCATGTACATCAAGGAAGAAGCAGAAGAAGCACGTCAAGACGGCGTCGATCTGCTGGAAGAGGGCCGGTTGTTGTCACTCAGCCGTTCCAGCATCTACTAGCAGAGTCTGCGCCGATACTACAACATGAAGGTCAGGCCAAGATCTTTCCAAGAGGGCGACCTTGTGCTCCGACTGATCCAGCGAATAGCCGCCCAGCACAAGCTGTCGGCACCTTGGGAGGGCCCCTTCATTGTCAACAAGGTGCTAGGAAATGACTCCTACTACCTGATTGATGCTCAGAAGCCCCGAGCATGCAAAAGGAAAGACTCCGGCAAAGAGACAGAACGCCCGTGGAATGCAAATCTTCTCCGAAGATTTTACAGTTGAAGCAGTATGTATCACGCTACCCTTTGTATTAAAGTACCAAGACTTTGGGCCCCCCGAGACGAGCTCGGGGACTGCCTTCCTTTGTTATCTGTATGATAAGAATTATGCCTTCGAGTATATTACTCTTTGTTAATGCCGCTTGGCACCGGGCCCGACTAGTTGGCCCGGGGACTCACCGCCTCGCGCTATGAGGTGCTTCCCGTAGTCAGACAAGTAGTGTGCGGTGCCTAATCTGTCTCCTGACAAAGCCGCAGCTCGCAGAGCGACTGTTTGGGGGGCAGGAGTGAGGAAGAACGGGCGCCCACACGAAAAATGGCTAAGGACCTAAAGCATGAACATAGCGTAAGACAGCCTCCAGCATCTCTGAAGCAAAAGCCGACTCATGAGTAGTCGGCTTGCCGCTTTCTACTAGCCTCTATTAAGGACAACCGACTCTTTAGTAGTCGGCTTGCCGCCTTCTATCCAACTTGTTAAAGAGACTCTAAAATGGCCGAGTACTTGCCTTCCCAAAGTAGCCAAGCATTTGATCCAGCGACAGTCCGCAAAGCGGTTGTCTGACTAGCAAGGCAGCGACTAAAGGAAGGCGGCAAAGGGAAAAGCCTAAAGAGCAATGAGCAAGGAAAGATAGAACTCGGATTAATATTTACATAGCATAGGCCCTCGGCTGAATCTTCGAACAGAAGTTCAAATTACAGCCCGCGGGTGGAATTGTGCAAATTAACAAGTTCCTTAAAGACTTTCTAGAGCAGACAAAATAAAGCCAGAAGGCAGCCTAGGGAGCAGCAGACGGGTTCGGAGGGTCGGAGAAGATGGCGGTGTCAGGCACCGGGGCGGCCGACTGGGCAGTCTCGGCTTGATCGCCACCGGCAGCAGCCGGCCCGATCGGATGCGGCTCGTTGCTGGAGGCGCGGTCGAGCTGAGGCTGGTCGCCCGCTCCGACTTCTGGCGTCTCCGTCTCGCCTTCGTCCTCCGCCTCGCCTTCCTCCTTGGTGCTGGAGTCAATCACCTCCGCCGAGTCCTCGCCGAAGTCCGGGTTCATCCCGAACCACTCTGGCGGCACCTCCTCGCCGCCTGCAGCCCGCTCGGGGACGAAGACACTTGTGTCCGTGTAGTCGGCAATCGCCGCCGCACGCTCGACAAGGGCATCCTCCACTGCCACCAGCTCTGCCTGGGCCTCTGACCGGAACGCGGCCAGCCAGTCCAGGTCCATCCCTGGATACCACGCCTTGACGAATTCCAAGGCCCGGCGCGCTCCGGCCCGGGCCAAGGAACCCTTCCAAGCTTCAAGACGGCCAGCTGCGACCTCCAGCCAGTCGGCGGTCCGACTGGCGGTGCGCAGGGCCGGCATGTCTGGCCACAGAGCGGCAACCGCCTGGGCGCCGGCACGCTGAAGCCGGCGCATCAGCCGATGGGACGGACGAAGACGGGCCTCGATGCTCAGAAGCTGCTCGTCGACGGTCTAGGGGGCGTTAGCGGCGATCTCCGCGCCGCTTGCCCTCCGCACCTCGCGATCAACCTCGATGGCCTGAGTGACTACCTGCGAGTGGCCAGGGAAGAAGTCTGCCAAGAAAAAAAAGAAGTGAGTCGAAAAAATCAGAAATCGGCCCGACCTATAGTCGGAAGCTCGAAGAAAGAAAGGAAGAAAAGAAACTCACCATCGACGATGTCCTCGATCTCATGGAAGCCGGAGGTCAGCATCGCCTCCTTGTCAGTCCAGGAGGAGCGCTCGCTCTCGAACTCGGCCAGGAGAGCGGCCTCCTTCTTCTTGGCCTCGTCCTGCGCCTTCTTGAGCAGCTCCTTCTCCTCGGCCAGCTGCACAGCCAGCAGGTCGCGCTCTGTGGCAAGTTTGCTGCACTCCTCCTTGGCGCGCAAGGTTGTGTTGGCCTCGCCCAGCTGCTGCTGAAGAGTGGCGTTGGCCTTTGTAGAAGAAAAAAGAGGAAAGACGATAAGTCATCAACAAAGAAAGTCGCTGAGAAGATCCGGCCCGACTGCTCAGCAGTCGGCCCGAATCTCGGGGACTACAGCCCATGGGTGCGCCAGCGCGCCCCCGCGAAAAAGAAGGACTCACTCTGGCTCTCTGACAAGTCAGCGGTCCGCCTGCCTAGCTCCTCAACATTGCGGTTGAAGGCGGTAGCACGGAGGTTGTGATAATCCCGCAATAAGCATTTCAGACAAAGTTAAATATTTAGAACTCGCCAGAGGGAGTTCCGAGCCGCCTGCTTAGCAGTCGGCCCGAAACTCGGGGACTACACCCAGTGGGTGCGCTAGCGCGCCCCCACAAAGAAGAATAAGAAAAACAAGAATCAAAAAGAAGAAGGCGTACTCGGATGGCCGTTCGCGATGCCAGATGCACCCTGGTGCAGTTCTGGAGGGTGTTGCCCTCAGCTCGCAGCTTTGCCTGGACGTCCAGAAGCGCCTGGTTCAGCGGACCTGTGCTGCCTCCACGCAACCACCCAACGGGCGCGGCACTCGTCGCCTCGGCGTCTGGGATAGACGAGCAGGCAGCGCCGGTCTCAACGGGTCGCGGCGCCGAAGTCGCCCTCTCGAGGCGGCGGCGCACTGGCGAGCCAACTTGGAGGAGCAGCCTCGCCTTGGACTCGTCCGCGGTCGGCGGCACCGGCGGGCCCGCCGGCTGTTTGCCGCGCGCTCTCCCAGACGGCGGCGGAGGCGGCGGTGGCGGCACGAGCGTGTCCGACATGGAGGCCTCGCGGCTTTCCTTCTCCACGACGGGGTTCCCGGCGCCGGCTTCTCCAGTCTGCCCCGTAAACTCCGGGGGCGGCGGCGCCGAGGACAGCAGGATGACGAGCAACGCCGATTGGCGGTGAGCGGCCTCCTCGGCTTGCCGCCTTGCTGCAACGGCGGCTTCGGCCTCTTCTAGTTTTTTCTGGGCAGAGACCGCGGCCTTCTCAGCCTCCGCTTTCTCCAGGCGGTCGGCCTCCACCTCGTCGCGCTTCTCCCGCGCGTTTCGCTCCGTCGCCTCCTGGAGGTCGGTGGCAGGGTCAACCCGCCGAGTGTTGGCGGACGTCTCCGCCGACCCCATGACGGAGGGGGCGACGACTCTCTCAAGAGTAAGGGGAGCCCTGCAGCAAGGAGGAAGTATAAAGGACTCGGACAGAACTCGCCAATGGAAAAATAAGGCGAAGGCAGAAAGACTTACGCAGAGACCAGTGGCGGCCTCTTCACTTCCTTGCGGAAGTGGTTGGCCCTCGCGGCTACCTCCTCCCGTTTGGTCACGGCGGCCGCCCCCTTGAGCTTCTTCGGCTTGCCGCCGAATGAACTCAGCCCAGTCTGGCGCCTCTTCAAGCCGCCTTGGCCGGCCAGGCCAGCGGAGGAACCCGCGCCCGATGGGCCGACCCTTGGCTGGTGGCGCGGGACGACTTCCTCTTCGGCGTCGTCTTCCATCGCCGCCGCCCCCAAGTCGGGGTCGTCAACGTTGCTCTCTGCTCGGTCGGGGACGAACTCGCGGGCGGTCTCGCGACACCGGCTGCGGGCTGAATGAGGGGGCTCTAATTCAGAGAAACCGATGAAAATCAGAAGTCAGATTCGGCTATAAAGAAGACAAAGCAATAAAGAGATGCGACTTACCACTGGAGGGGGGTTGGCGCGCGAGTACGGCTCCTTGCCGAACTGCCAGTCCTCCCCGAGCTCGCAGTTCGCGATGTGGTTCACCATGTTTACCACCTCTGCGCGGGGCATTTCCCTGGTGCACATCCGACTCGGGTCCCGGTGGTCGCTCATCTGACTGATCAGATGAGGCCGGCCTTGAAGAGGGAGGACTCGGCGCAACACAAAGGCGGCCAGCAAGTCGGTCCCAATGAGGCCCTCCGACTGCGTCAGAACTCGGAGCCGCGCCACGGCGACGGCCCCGGCTGGAATCAGCGTCTTGGCTCGATGAGACCAGCTGGGGAGCCTCCCAGCCGGTGCGCCGGCTTCATAAGGCGGCAGATTGACCCAGTCCCCGTTGGAGGCAACGTTCTTCATGTAGAAGTACGACCGCTGCCACATCTTCACCGACTTGATTAGTGGGATGGAGGGAAACGGATTGTCGGCCGTCGATCGCCGCATCGCGATGAAGGCGCCGCATTGAGCCGGCACACTGGCGACGTGCGTGCCGAGCTTGGACGAGAAGAATTCTCCCCATAGCTCGATGGTGGGGAGGATGCCGAGGAAGCCTTCGCACAGGGTGGCGAAGGCAGCCAGCAACACCACCGTGTTTGGGGTGAGGTGGTGCGGCTGGAGCCCGTGGAACTCCAGGAAGGAACGGAAGAAGCCGCTCGCCGGCAGCCCCAGGCCGCGCATGAGGTGCGAGCGGAAGATGACCCGCTCGCCCTCCTCCGGCGCCGGCGATATCTCCCTCTCCGGCGGGGCGCGGGCGCGCACGAGGTCTGTGTCGGGGAGGCGACGCGTCTTGCGGAGGAACTCGATGAGGTCATCATCCACCTCCGAGCTGTCCCACACGCCGGAGCGCACGGTGGAAGCCGCGGCGATGGAGGAAGAGCTCATCGCTGTTGGTGCGGTGTGTTTCTGCTCGACGGAGGCAAGAAGAAGGAAAGGAGGCAAGAGGAGGCGGAGGAGCAGGGAATATGGGCACGCGTGCTTTGCCGCTCCACTCCCCCCGCCTACTTATAGCCTTGAGGGCTGAGAAGCCGATGGGGTGGGTGTGGGATTAACTGCGCGCAGGACCCCGCGCCCCCCCCCCCCACGATTTACCCAACGAAGTTACTGCGCGCAGTAACGACGTGGGAAACCCAACCATCCGCACGGCCACAACGGATCCGTTCACGTGCCGAGGCGCGGTAGTGGCGGGCCCCGCCTGACAGCCCGTCCCATCGCGCGCATGGGTAGGCAGACTATCCTCGCCGCGTGGCGCCGCGCGATAGGACCGCGGCGGGCGGCCGCGGGGAAGCGTGTCAGGCACGCCGCCAGGTCTCCTGCCACGACTTTCGAACTCTCTACGGAGCAAGACGGCCCTCTGCGAATCCGACTTCGGACAGTCGGCCCGAAGGAAGACGGCAAGCGAAATCCTAGAAGAATGAAATTGTTGAGGCCCCACGACGCAGTATCCGCGGAGCCTCACCAGCTTCGGGGACTACTGTCGGAGTAATGGGCCACGGGTAGGCTAACCCGAGCCCCAGAACCTTTCAAGACATTGGGACAAGTAGCGCCGCTCATGCCGAGTCCCAGGGATGACTCCAAGATATGTCGAGTCCCAGGGACGAGTCCAAGATATGCCGAGTCCCAGACGGCGACTCCAAGATAAGCCGAGTCCCAGACGGCGACTCCGAGATAAGCCGAGTCCCGGACGGTGACTCCAAATAAGCCGACTCATGGCCGGCGATTTCTAGAGAGGCCGGCTATAGAAAGTCGGCCCGCGACTCCACCCTCGTCTCGAAAGGCGAGGCGGGGTACGGCCACGGCGTGGCCGCCCCCCTGCTTACAAGGGGCTGGCATGGCTACAGTAAGCCGTATTGCTGAAGGTCTCCGGCGTGGCGCGGCACTGTTGCCATGCCTGCCCTGACCTCACCCACAGTGGGCGGCGCACTGTGCCCACGACGCCTGCCTGTATGACCCAAAGATGGTGGGGCCGCCTGTTAGCGGGTAGACAGAAGACGGCACGAGCGCCCTGGAGACGGACCCGTGGGAGTCGGCCCCCTGGAGTCGACCGACCCCTCCCACGGGCCTCGCGCGCCATTCATCAGACAAGATGGGGAATGGCGACAGTGAACGCATGCCAGACGGCGGCGCTGTTGCCTGACCACATGACCAAGCCAGCGTCATCAGGAGTACCGCTACAGTATCAGGCCTGTCCGCGGGGCCCGCCAGTCGGCGGGCCCCAGTAGTCGACGGAGAAGATGATGGCCTGAGAGACAGACGGCTGGGACCCGCGCCCAGCCAGATTACCATTGTACCCCTGGGGTGTAGGCCTATATAAACCACCCAGGAAGCCCATGCAAAGGGTTCGGACCCAGATAGCGTTAGACCTTAGAGCGTAGGAAGGAGAGAGCTAGCCTTGCCCTCTCCTACCTCCAGAAATAGCTCCAGGAGCACCATTGTACCCACCTTGCCATAGTGACCATGTAGAGACCCCGCAGAGCAGCAGTAGGGGTGTTATCTCCTCGGAGAGCCCTGAAGCTGGGTAAGTTCCACCGGCGTGCATGTCTTCGCCTCATCCCGCTTCCGGGCACCGGCGACATTCTACTCGCTCCCACCATGATAAGCCATCCTTTGGCATATGTCGTACCCAACTCCCGACAGGCAGCCCGAAGGTGGCGCCTGTGTGCCGCCCAGGAGGGCCGCGACGATGGGGGCGCCGGCGCAGCGTGCCTGGCGAGGAAGAGGTTGCGCAGCTCTTCCCAAGGGGCCACTGAAGCCGCTGGTAACTTGTCCGGCCACCGCACCTGTCGCAAGGCTGGGACCAAGGCTTGGAGCCCCCTGGCCCCCGCGCTAGCGCTAACGACCGGAGCGGACGGCGCGCCGCTCATCGCAGGGCGAGTTGTGGTGTCGGCAGAAAGTAGGTCAGCGGAAGGAGAAGCTCCGGCGCACCCCTACCTGGCGCGCCAAATGTCGGATTTCGGGTTCGGCAGACCCTCTAGATTCGAACACTGGGGTGCGCGCGGAGATTTCGCCCACTACCTACCTGCACCTCACCACCTCGCTATGATCTAAGTAATCAAAGGAACAACACAAGAGACACAGAGTTTATACTGGTTCAGGCCACCATTGTGGTGTAATACCCTACTCTAGTGTGTGGTGTGGTGGATTGCCTCTTGGGCTGATGATGAACAATACAAGGAAGAACAGCCTCGCGAGGGTCTGTTCTTGGCTGCTGCGATGAAGCTCCCCGTTTATTTTTTGATATGTTCCTAGAGAAAACTAAGTTGAAAGATGATTGTAGCAATGATGTGGACTGGTTCCGTGATTTGAGGATTATCCTTATTGTTGCACAGAAGATTTATGTCCTTAATGCACCGCTAGGTGACAAACCTATTGCAGGAGCAGATGCAGACGTTATGAACGTTTGGCAAGCTCGATATGATGACTACTTGATAGTTTAGTGCACCATGCTTTACGGCTTAGAACCGGGACTTAAAAAATGTTTGAACGCCACAGAGCATATGAGATGTTCCAAGATCTAAAATTGGTATTTCAGACTCATGCCCGTGTCGAGAGGTATGAGACCTTTGACAAGTACTTTGCCTAAAAGATGGAGGAGAATAGCTCAACTAGTGAGCGTGTGCTCAGAATGTCTGGGTACTACAATCGCTTGCATCAAGTGGGAGTTAATCTTCCAGATAAGATAGTGATTGACAGAGTTCTCTAGTCACTATCACCAAGTTACTGGAACTTCATGATGAACTATAATACGCAAGGGATGACGAAAACGATGCCTGAGCTCTTCGTTACTGAAATCGACGAAGGTAGAAATCAAGAGAATCAAGTGTTGATGATTCACAAGACCACTAGTTTCAAGAAAAAAGTCAAAGGGAAAGAAAGGGAACTTCAAGAAGAATGGCAAGCAAGTTGCCACTCCCGTGAAGAAGCCCAAAGCTAGACCTAAACCTGAAACGTAGTGCTTCTACTACAAAGGAAATGATCACTGGAAGCGGAAGTATCCCAAATATTTGGCGGATAAGAAGGATGGCAAAGTGAACAAAGGTATATTTGATATACATGTTATTGATGTGTACCTTACTAGTGCTCATAGTGGCCCCTGGGTATTTGATACATGTTCGGTTGCTAAGATTAGTAACTAGAAACAGGAGTTGCAGAATAAATGGAGACTAGTTGAGGGTGAAGTGACCAGGTGTGTTGGAAGTGGTTCCAAAATTGATATTATCATCATCGCACACTCCCTATACTTTCGGGATTAGTGTTGAACCTAAATAAATGTTATTTGGTGTTTGTGTTGAGCATGAACAAGATAGGATCGTGTTTATTGCAATACAGTTATTCATTTAAGACAAAGAATAATTTTTATTCTGTTTACATGAATAAAACCTTCTATGGTCATACACCCAATGTTAATGGTTTATTGAATCTCGATCGTAGTGATACACATATTGATAATATTTATGCCAAAAGATGCAAAGTTGATAGTGCAACATACTTGTGGCATTGTAGTTTAGGTCATATTGGTGTAAAGCGCATGAAGAAACTCCATGCTTATGGGCTTTTGGAATCACTTGATTATGAATCATTTGATACTTGTGAACCATGCCTCATGGGCAAGATGACTGAAACTCCGTTCTCCGGAACAATGGAGAGAGCCAATGACTTATGGGAAATAATACATACCGATGTATGCGGTCTGATGAGTGTTGAGGCACGTGGCAGCTATCGTTATTTTCTGACCTTCACAGATGATTTGAGCAGATATGGGTATATCTACTTAATGAAACACAAGTCTGAAACATTTGAAAAGTTCAAAGAATTTCAGAGTGAAGTGGAGAATCATCGTCACAAGAATATAAAGTTTCTACGATCTGATCACGGAAGCGAATATTTGAGTTATGAGTTTGACCTTCATTTAAAACAATGTGGAATAGTTTCACAACTCATGCCACCTGGAACACCACAGTGTAATGGTGTGTCCGAACGTTTTAATCGTACTTTATTGGATATGGTGCGATCTATGGTGTCTCTTACCGCTTTACCACTATCATTTTGGGGTTATCCATTACAGATAGATGTATTCACATTAAATAAGGCACCGTCTAAATCCGTTGAGACGACACCGTATGAACTGTGGTTTGCCGATAAACCTAAGCTGTCATTTCTTAAAGTTTGGGGATGCGATGCTTATGTCAAAAGGCTTCAGCCTGATAAGCTCGAACCCAAATCGGTGAAGTGCATATTCATAGGATACCCTAAGGAAACAAATGGGTACACATTCTACCACAGATCCGAAGGCAAGATATTTGTTGCCAAGAATGGAACCTTTCTAGAGAAGGAGTTTCTCTCGAAAGATGTGAGTGGGAGGAAAGTAGAACTTGATGAGGTAATTGTACCTTCTCTCAATTTGGAAAGTAGCTCATCTGAGAAATCCGTTCCCGTGATGCCTACACCAACTAGAGAGTAAGCTAATGATAATGATCATGAAACTTCAGATCAAGTTACTACAGAACCTCGTAGGTCAACCAGGGCATGATCCGCACCATAGTGGTATGGCAATCCTGTTCTGGACGTAATGTTACTTGACCATGACGAACCTACAAACATTGAAGAAGCTATGATGAGCCCAGATTCCAATAGATGGCTTGAGGCCATGAAATCTGAGATAGGATCCAGGTATAAGAACAAAGTGTGGACTTTGGTGGATTTTCCCGATGATCGGCAAGCCATGGATAATAAATGGATCTTCAAGAAGAAGACTGACACTGATGGTAATGTTATTGTCTACAAAGCTCGGCTTGTCGCAAAAGGTTTTCTACAAGTTCAAGGGGTTGACTACGATGAGACTTTCTCAACCTTACGATGCTTAAGTCCGTTCGATTCATGTTAGCAATTGCCACATTTTATGAAATCTGGCAAATGGATGTCAAAACTGCATTCCTTAAATGGATATCTCTAATAAGAGTTGTATATGATGCAACCAGAAGGGTTTGTCAATCCTAAAGGTGCTAACAAGGTGTGCGAGCTCCGACGATCCATCTATGGACTGGTGCAAGCATCTCGGAGTTGGAATATATGTTTTAATGATGTGATCAAAGCATATGGTTTTATACAGACTTACGGTGAAGCCTGTATTTACAAGAAAGTGAGTGGGAGCTCTATAGCATTCCTGATATTATATGTGGATGACATATTGTTGATTGAAAATGATATAGAATTTTTGGATAGCATAAAAGGATACTTGAATAAGAATTTTTCAGTGAAAGACCTCGGTGAAGATGCTTACATATTGGGCATCAAGATCTATAGAGATAGATCAAGACGCTTGATAAGATTTTCAATGAGTGCATACTTGCTACCTCTTGAGCTTGCGTTGGTTTTCCCTTGAAGAGGAAAGGGTGATGCAGCAAAGTAGTGTAAGTATTTCTCTCAGTTTTGAGAACCAAGGTATCAATCCAGTAGGATACAACGCAGAAGTCACCAAATACCTGCACAAACAATCAACAACTTGCACCCAATGCGATAAAGGGGTTGTCGATCCCTTCACATTCACTTGCGAAAGTGAGATTTGATAGAGATAGATAAACAGTAAAGTAAATATTTTTGGTATTTTTGGTTTATAGATTGGAAAGTAAAAGATTGCAAAATAGTAGATTGGAAACGAGTAAGATGTAAAAGAGATTCAATATAATGGAAAAGAGACCTGGGGGGCATAGGTTTCACTAGTGGCTTCTCTCAGGATAGCAAATATTACGGTGGGTGAACAAATTACTGCAGAGCAATTGATAGAAGAGCGCATAATTATGATGATATCTAAGGCAATGATCATGAACATAGGCCTCACGTTTGTGTCAAGTAGACCGAAACGATTCTGCATCTACTACTATTACTCCACACATCGACCCCTATCCAGCATGCATCTAGAGTATTAAGTTCATAAAGAACAGAGTAACGCATTAAGTAAGCTGACATGATCTAGAGGAATTAACTCAAGGAATATGATGAAAACCCCATCTTTTTATCCTCGATGGCAACAATACAATACGTGCCTTGCTGCCCCTACTGTCACTGGGAAAGGACATTGCAATATTGAACCCAAAGCTAACCACTTCTCCCATTGCAAGAAAGATCAATCTAGTAGGCCAAACTAAACCGATAATTCGGAGAGACTTGCAAAGATAACAAATCATGCATATAAGAATTAAGAGAAGAACCAAATAATATTCATAGATAATATGATCATAAATCCACAATTCATTTTATCTCGGCAAACACAGCGCAAAAGAATATTACATCGAATAGATATCCAAGAACATCAAGGAGAACATGGTATTGAGAATCAAAGAGAGAGAAGAAGCCGTCTAGATAATAACTATGGACCTGTAGGTCTGTGGTAAACTACTCACACTTCATCGGAGAGGTAATGGTGTTGATGTATAAGCCCTCTGTGATTGAATCCCCCTTCGGCAGGACGCCAGAAAAGGTCCCTAGATGGGATCTCATAGGTAAAGAAGGTTGCAGCGGTGGAGAAGTGGTTTTGTGGCTCTCCTGGATGTTTTCAGGGTATAAGAGTATATATATAGGCGAAGGAACTAGGTCAGGGGAGCTATGAGGGGCCCATGAGGTAGGGGGCGCGCCCTACCCCCCTGGGCGCGCCCTCCTGCCTCATGGCCGCCTCGTTGCGTCTCCGACCTCATCTCCAAGTATTCTGGTTTCCTTGCGGTTCAAGAAAGATCATCGTGAAGGTTTCATTCCGTTTGGACTCTGTTTGGTATTCCTTTTCTGCGAAACTCTAAAATAGGCAAAAAAACAGAAACTAGCACTAGGCCCTCGGTTAATAGGTTAGTCCCAAAAATAATAGAAAATAACATATAAATGCCTTTTAAACATCCAAAACAAGTAATATAATAGCATGGAACAATAAAAAATTATAGACACGTTGGAGACATATCAATACCTTGACAAGGTTTTGAAAGAGTTCAAAATGGATCAGTCAAAGAAGGAGTTCTTGCATGTATTACAAGGTGTAAAGTTGAGTAAGACTCAAAGCTTGACCATGGCAGAAAATAGATAGAGAATGAAAGTCATTCCCTATGCCTCAGCCATCGGTTCTATAAAGTATGCCATGTTGTGTACCAGACCAGTTGTGTGCCTTGCTATGAGTTTGGCAAGTGGGTACAATAGTGATCCAGAAGTAGATCACTAGACAGCGGTCAAAATTATCCTTAGAGGACTAAGGAAATATTTCTCGGTTATGAAGGTGATAAAGAGTTCATCGTAAGGACTTACGTCGATGCAAGTTTTTTTACCGATCCAGATGACTCTAAGTCTCAATCTGGATACGTATTGAAAGTGAGAACAATTAGCTAGAGTATCTCCATGCAGAGCATTGTAGACATAGATATTTGCAAAATACATATGGATCTGAATGTGGCAGACCCGTAGACTAAACCTCTCTCGCAAGCAAAACATGATCACATCTTAGTACTCTTTGGGTGTTAATCACATAGCAGTGTGAACTAGATTATTGACTCTAGTAAATCCTTTGGGTATTGGTCACATGGTGAAACGTCTCCAACGTATCTTTAATTTTTGATTGTTCCATGCTATTATATTACCCATTTTGGATGTTTATGGGCTTTACTATACACTTTTATATCATTTTTGGGACTAGCCTATTAACCGGAGGCCCAACCCAAATTCTTTTTTTTGCCTATTTTAATGTTTCGCACAAAAGGAATATCAAACGGAGTCCAAACGGAATGAAACCTTTGGGAGAGTTATTTTTGGAACAAATGCAATCCAGGAGACTTGGAGTGGACGTCAAGAAGCAAACGAGGAAGCCACGAGGCAGGAGGGCGCGCCCTAGGAGGGTGGGCGCGCCCCCACCCTCGTGGGGCCCTCGTGGCTCCCCTGACCGACTTCCTTTGCCTATATATACTTGCATACCCCGAAAACATCCAGGAGCACCACGAAACCCTATTTCCACCACCGCAACCTTCTATACCCATGAGATCCCATCTTGGAGCCTTTTCCGGTGCTCCGTCGGAGGGGGAGTCGATCACGGAGGTCTTCTACATCATCACCATAGCCTCTCCGATGAAGTGTGAGTAGTTTACCACAGACCTTTGGGTCCATAGTTATTAGCTAGATGGCTTCTCCTCTCTCTTTGAATCTGAATACAAAGTTCTCCTCGATCTTCTTGGAGATCTATTCGATGTAACTCTTTTTTGTGGTGTGTTTGTCGAGATCTAATGATTTGTGGGTTTATGATCAAGTTTATCTATGAGAAATATTTGAATCTCCTATGAATTCTTTTATGTATGATTGGTTATCTTTGCAAGTCTATTCGAATTATCAATTTGGTTTGGCCTACTAGATTGATCTTTCTTGCAATGGGAGAAGTGCTTAGTTTTGGGTTCAATCTTGCGGTGTCCTTTCCCAGGGACAGCAGGGGCAGCAAGGCACGTATTGTATTGTTTCCATCGAGGATAAAAATATGGGGTTTATACCATATTGTTTGAGTTTATCCCTCTACATCATGTCATCTTGCCTAATGCGTTACTCTGTTCTTATGAACTTAATACTCTAGATGCATGCTGGATAGCGGTCGATGTGTGGAGTAATAGTAGTAGATGCAGAATCGTTTTGATCTACTTGTCCCGGACGTGATGCGTATATACATGATCATGCCTAGATATTCTCATAACTATGCACTTTTCTATCAATTGCTCGACAGTAATTTGTTCACCCACCGTAATACTTATGCTATCTTGAGAGAAGACACTAGTGAAACCTATGGCCACCGGGTCTATTTTCCATCATATAAGTTTCCAATCTACTTTATTTTGCAATCTTTACTTTCCAATCTATATCATAAAAATACCAAAAATATTTATCTTGTCTTATTATATCTATCGGATCTCACTTTCGCAAGTGGTCGTGAAGGGGTTGACAACCCCTTTATCGCATTGTTGCGAGGTTCTTGTTTGTTTGTGTACATACGAGGGACTTGCATGTAGCCTCCTACTGGATTGATACCTTGGTTCTCAAAAACCGAGGGAAATACTTATGCTACTTTGCTGCATCACCCTTTCCTCTCAAGGGAAAATCAACGCAGTGCTCAAGAGGTAGCAAGAAGGATTTCTGGCACCATTGCCGGGGAGGTCTTCGCTCAAGTCAAGACATACCAAGTACCCATCACAAACTCTTCTCCCTCGCATTACATGATTTGCCATTTGCCTCTCGTTTTCCTCTCCCCCACTTCACCCTTGCCATTTTATTCGCCCTCTGTTTTCCGTTCGCCTTTTTTTTGCTTGTCTCTTGTGTGCTTGTGTGTTGGATTGCTTGTCACGATGGCTCAAGATAATACTAAATTGTGTGACTTTTCCAATACCAACAATAATTTTTCCCTAGCACTCCGGTTGCTCCTCTTACCGATGCTGAATCTTGTGAAATTAATGCTGCTTTGTTGAATCTTGTCATGAAAGACCAATTCTCCGGCCTTCCTAGTGAAGATGCCGCTACTCATCTAAACAACTTTGTTGATTTGTGTGATATGCAAAAGAAGAATGACATGGATAATGATATTGTTAAATTGAAGCTATTTCTGTTTTCACTTAGAGATCGTGCTAAAACTTGGTTTTCGTCTTTGCCTAAAAATAGTATTGATTCATGGAATAAGTGCAAAGATGCTTCTATCTCTAAGTATTTTCCTCCCGCTAAGATCATCTCTCTTAGAAACGATATTATGAATTTTAAGCAACTTGATCATGAGCATGTTGCACAATCTTGGGAGAGGATGAAATTAATGATTCGCAATTTCCATACACATGGATAAAATTTATGGATGATCATACAAAACTTTTATGATGGATTGAATTTTGCTTCTAGATATCTTTTAGATTCGTCCACGGGAGTCACTTTTATGGAAATCAATTTAGGAGAAGCTACTAAACTCCTAGATAATATTATGGTTAATTATTCTCAACGGCACACCGAAAGATCTACTAGTAAAAAGGTTCATGCGATAGAAGAGATTAATGTTTTGAGTGGAAAGATGGATGAAATTATGAAATTGTTTGCTAATAAGAGTGCTCCTATTGATCCTAATGATATGCCTTTGTCTACTTTGATTGAGAATAATAATGAATTTTGTTGGTAGGAACAATTTTGGTAACAACGCGTATCGAGGAAACTTTAATCCTAGGCCGTTTCCTAGTAATTCCTCTAATAATTATGGTAATTCCTACAACAACTCTTATAGAAATTTTAATAAGATGACCTCTGATTTTGAGATTAGTGTTAAAGAATTTATGATCTCTCAAAAGAATTTCAATGCTTTGCTTGAAGAAAAATTGCCTAAGATTGATGAATTGGCTAGGAACATGGATAGAATCTCTCTCAATGTTGATTATTTGAAAATTAGATCTATTCCACCTAAGCATGATATAAATGAGTCTCTCAAAGCCATGAGAATTTCCATTGATGAGTGCAAAGAAAGAACCGCTAGGATGCGTGCTAAGAAAGATTGCTTTGTAAAAGTGTGTTCTTCTAGTTTTCATGATAATAATGATGAAGATCTAAAAGTGATTGATGTGTCCCTTATTAAATATTTGTTTTACAATATGAATCTTGATAATGATGGGACTGGAGATGAGTCAACTTTAGTTAAAAGGCATCCCAATGATTCAGAGTTTTTAGATCTTGATGCTAAAATTGGTAAAAGTGGGATTGGAGAGGTCAAAACTTTACATAGCAATGAACCCACTATTTTGGATTTCAAGGAATTTAATTATGAAAATTGTTCTTTAATAGATTGTATTTCCTTGTTGCAATCCGTGTTAAATTCTCCTCATGCTTATAGTCAAAATAAAGCTTTTACTAAACATATTGTTGATGCTTTAATGCAATCTTATGAACAAAAACTTGAATTGGAAGGTTCTATCCCTAGAAAACTTTCTGATGAGTGGGAACCTACTATTAAAATTAAAATTAAAGATCATGAATGCTATGCTTTGTGTGATTTGGGTGCTAGTGTTTCTATGATTCCAAAAACTTTATGTGATGTGCTAGGTTTCTGTGAATTTGATGATTGCTCTTTAAACTTGCACCTTGCGGATTCCACTATTAAGAAACCTATGGGAAGGATTAATGATGTTCTTATTGTTGCAAATAGGAATTATGTGCCCGTAGATTTTATTGTTCTTGATATAGACTGCAATCTTTCATGTCCTATTATTCTTGGTAGACCTTTCCTTAGAACGATTGGTGCAATTATTGATATGAAAGAAGGAAATATTAGATTCCAATTTCCATTAAGGAAAGGCATGGCACACTTTACTAGGAATAAAATCAAATTATCTTATAAATCTAGTATGAGAGCCACTTATGAATTGAATACCAAAGATGGCAATACTTAGATTTATTCTCGCTTTTATGCCTAGCTAGGGCGTGAAACGATAGCGCTTGTTGGGAGGCAACCCAATTTTATTTTTTATTTTCTTTTTGCTCCTGTTTAGTATTAAATAATTCATCTAGCTCTGTTTATATGTGGTTTTATGTTTTAATTAGTGTTTGTGCCAAGTAGAACCTATAGGATCATCTTGGGTGATAGTTTGCTGAAAAACAGAAACTTTTGCACGCACGGGAATAATTTTAATAAATCACAGAAACGTGATTTTCAGTAGATTCTTTTTGCAGTAGATTAATAGACAAATTGCCTAGGACTTACTATTTTCGTAGGATTTTTAGAGTTCCAGAAGTATTCGAAAGTTACAGATTTGTACAGACTGTTCTGTTTTTGACAGATTCTGTTTTTCGTGTGTTGTTTGCTTATTTTGATGAATCCATGGCTAGTATCGGGGGGGGGGGGGGTATGAACCATAGAGAAGTTGGAATACAGTAGGTTTAACACAAATATAAATAAATAATGAGTTCGCTACAGTACATTAAGTGGTGGTTTTCTTTCTTGCACTAACGGAGCTCATGAGATTTTCTGTTGAGTTTTGTGTTGTGAAGTTTTCAAGTTTTGGGTATAGATTTGATAGACTATGGAATAAGGAGTGGCAAGAGCCTAAGCTTGAGGATGCCCAAGGCACCCCAAGGTAAACTCAAGGACAACCAAAAGCCTAAGCTTGGGGATGCCCCGGAAGGCATCCCCTCTTTCGTCTTCGTATATCGGTAACTTTACTTGGAGCTATATTTTTATTCCACATGATATGTGTTTTGCTTGGAGTGTCTTGTATGATATGAGTCTTCGCTTTTTAGTTTACCACAATCATCTTTGCTGTACACACCTTTTGGGAGAGACACACATGATTCAGAATTTATTAGAATACTCTATGTGCTTCACTTATATCTTTTGAGCTAGACAATTTTGCTCTAGTGCTTCCGTTATATCTTTTTAGAGCACGGTGGAGGTTTTATTTTATAGAAATTATTGATATCTCATGCTTCACTTATATTATTTTGAGAGTCTTTCAGAACAGCATGGTATTTTCTTTGGTTATAAAATTAGTCCTAATATGATGGGCATCCAAGTTGGGTATAATAAAAACTATCATATAGAGTGCATTGAATACTATGATCAATTTGATACTTGATAATAGTTTTGAGATATAAAGGTGGTAATGTTAGAGTCATGCTAGTTGGGTAATTATGAAACTGAGAAATACTTGTGTTAAAGTTGGCGAGTCCCGTAGCATGCATGTATGGTAAAAGTTGTGTGACAAATTTGTAGCATGGGGTGCTCTTTTGATTGCCTTCCTTATGTGTGGAGGTCGGGATCGCGCGATGGTTAACTCCTACCAACCCTTCCCCTAGGAGCATGCATAGTAGTACTTTGCTTCGAGGGCTAATAAACTTTTGCAATAAGTATATGAGTTCTTTATGACTAATGTGAGTCCATGGATTATACGCACTCTTACCCTTCCATCATTGCTAGCCTCTACGGTACCGTGCATTGCCCTTTCTCACCTTGGGAGTTCGTGCAAACTTCGCCGGTGCATCCAAACTCTGTGATATGATACGCTCTATCACACATAAACCTCCTTATATCTTCCTCAAAACAGCCACCATACCAACCTTTTATGGCATTTCCATAGCCATTCTGAGATATATTGCCATGCAACTTTCCACCATTCCATTTATCATGACACGCTCCATCATTGTCATATTGCTTTTGCATGATCATGTAGTTGACATCGTATTTGTGGCAAAGCCACCTTCATAATTCTTTCATACATGTCACTCTTGATTCATTGCATATCCCGGTATACCACTGGAGGCATTCACATAGAGTCATATTTTGTTCTAAGTATTGAGTTGTAATCCTTGAGTTGTAAATAAATAAAAGTGTGATGATATTCCATTATTAGAGCATTGTCCCAAGTGAGGAAAGGATGATGGAGACTATGAATCCCCTACAAGTTGGGATGAGACTTCATACTTTATGAAAAATAAAAGAGGCCAAAGAAGCCCAAATAAAAAAAGAGGCTAAAGAAGCCCACCAAAATAAAACAAATGAGAGAAAAAGAGAGAAGGGACAATGTTACTATCCTTTTTCCACACTTGTGCTTCAAAGTAGCACCATGATATTCACGATAGAGAGTCTCTTATGTTGTCACTTTCATATACTAGTGGGAATTTTCATTATAGAACTTGGCTTGTATATTCCAATGATGGGCTTCCGCAAAATGCCCTAGGTCTTCGTGAGCAAGCAAGTTGGATGCACACAAACTTAGTTTCTTTTGTTGAGATTTCATACATTTATAGCTCTAGTGCATCCGTTGAATGGCAATCCCTACTCCTCGCATTGACATCAATTGCTGGGCATCTCCATAGCCCGTTGATTAGCCTCGTCAATGTGAGACTTTCTCCCTTTTTTGTGTTCTCCATACAACCTCCATCATCATATTCTATTCCACCCATAGTGCTATATCCATGGCTTACGCTCATGTATTGCGTGAGAGTTAAAAAAGATGAAGCGCATTAAAAAGTATGAACCAATTGCTTGGCTAAAACCGGGGTTGTGCATGATGGGAGTATTTTGTGTGACGAAAATGAAGCATAGCCTAACTATATGATTTTGTAGGGATAAGCTTTTTTTGGCTATGTTATTTTGATAAGACACGATTACTTTGTTAGTATGCTTGAAGTATTACTATTTTTATGTCAATATGAACTTTTATTTTGAATCATTTGGATCTGAACATTCATGCCACAATAAAGAAAATTACATTGAGAAATATGCTAGGTAGCATTCCACATCAAAAATTTTGTTTCTATCATTTACCTACTCGAGGACAAGCAGGAATTAAGCTTGGGGATGCTTGATACGTCTCCAACGTATCTATAATTTTTGATTGTTCCATGCTATTATATTACCTGTTTTGGATGTTTATGGGCTTTACTATACACTTCTATATCATTTTTGGACTAACCTATTAACCGGAGGCCAGCCCAAATTGCTGTTTTTTTGTGCCTATTTCAGTGTTTCACAGAAAAGGAATATCAAACGGAGTCCAAACGGAATGAAACCTTCGGGAGAGTTATTTTTGGAACAAACACAATCCAGGAGACTTGGAGTGCATGTCAAGAAGCAAACGAAGAAGCCACGAGGCAGGAGGGCGTGCCCTAGGGGGGTGGGTGCCCCCCCCACCCTCGTGGGCCCCTCGTGGCTCCCCTGTCCGACTTCCTTTGCCTATATATACTTTCATACCCCGAAAACATCCAGGAGCACCACGAAACCCTATTTCCACCCTGAAACCTACTAGATTGATCTTTCTTGCAATCGGAGAAGTGCTTAGCTTTGGGTTCAATCTTGCGGTGTCCTTTCCCAGTGACAGCAGGGGCAACAAGGCACATATTGTATTGTTGCCATCGAGGATAAAAAGATGGGGTTTATATCATATTGCTTGAGTTTATCCCTCTACATCATGTCATCTTGCCTAATGCGTTACTCTGTTCTTATGAACTTAATACTCTAGATGCATGCTAGATAGTGGTCGATGTGTGGAGTAATAGTAGTAGATGCAGAATTGTTTCGATCTACTTGTCGTGGACGTGATGCTTATATACATGATCATGCCTAGATATTCTCATAACTATGCACTTTTCTATGAATTGCTCGACAGTAATTTGTTCACCCACCATAATACTTATGTTATCTTGAGAGAAGCCACTAGTGAAACCTATGGCCCCGGGGTCTATTTTCCATCATATAAGTTTCCGATCTACTTTATTTTGCAATCTTTACTTTCCAATCTATATCATAAAAATACCAAAAATATTTATCTTATCTTATATCTCTATCAGATCTCACTTTCGCAGGTGGCCGTGAAGGGATTGACAACCCCTTTATCGCGTTGGTTGTGAGGTTCTTGTTTGTTTGTGTAGGTACGAGGGACTTGCGTGTAGCCTCCTACTGGATTGATACCTTGGTTCTCAAAACTGAGGGAAATACTTACGCTACTTTGCTGCATCACCCTTTCCTCCTCAAGGGAAAACCAACGCAGTGCTCAAGAGGTAGCACATGGCGATGTAAACTATTGGTGTTAAATCACATGACAATGTGAACTAGATTATTGACCTAGTGCAAGTGGGAGACTAAAGGAAATATGCCCTAGATGCAATAATAAAGTTGTTATATTATATTTCCTGATTTCATGATAAATGTTTATTATTCATGCTAGAATTGTATTAACCGGAAACTTGATAGATGTGTGGATACATAGACAAAACACTGTGGCCCTAGTAAGCCTCTACTAGACTAGCTCGTTAATCAAAGATGGTTAAGTTTCCTAATCATATAGATGTGTTGTCATTTGATGAACGTGATCACATCATTAGGAGAATGATGTGATGGACAAGACCCATCCGTTAGCTTAGCATTATGATCGTTCTGTTTTATAGCTATTGCTTTCTTCATGCCAAATACATATTCCTTCGAGTATGAGATTATGCAACTCCCGGATACCGGAGGAATGCCTTGTGTGCTATCAAACGTCACAACGTAACTGGGTGATTATAAAGATGCTCTAGAGGTATCTCCGAAGGTGTTTGTTGGGTTTGCATAGATCGAGATTAGGATTTGTCACTCCGAGTATCAGATAGGTATCTCTGGGCCCTCTCGGTAATACACATCATAAGAAGCTTTGCAAGCATAGTGACTAATGAGTTAGTTGAAGGATGATGTATTACCGAATGAGTAAAGAGACTTGCCGGTAAGGAGATTGAACTAGGTATGAAGATACCGACGATCGAATCTCGGGCAAGTAACATACCGATGACAAAGGGAATAACATATGTTGTCATAATGGTTCGACCGATAAAGATCTTCATAGAATATGTGGGAGCCAATATGAGCATTCAGGTTCCTCTATTGGTTATTGACCGGAGAGGTGTCTCGGTCATGTCTACATAGTTCTTGAACCCATAGGGTCCGCAAGCTTAACGTTTGATGACGATATTGTATTATATGAGTTTGTGATTTGGTGACCGAATGTTGTTCGGAGTCCTGGATGAGATCACGATATGAAGAGGAGTCTCGAAATGGTCGAGAGGTAAAGATTGATATATATGACGATAGTATTTGGACACCAGAAGTGTTCCGGAGGGTATCGGGTACTTATCGGGTCACCCGGAGGCGTTTCGGGTACCACCGGCAATCCTATGGGCCATACAGGCCTTGTGAAGGAACACACTAGCTCACAAGGGGCTGGTGCGCCCTATAAGGCTATTAGAGGAGGAGAAGGAAAGGGGGAAGGGCAATGAAAGTGTGGATTAGTGTAAGTGCATCTAGTGCCCGTTAGTGATTTTGGTGTATTGAAGACTTATAGGTTAAGGGACTAATGTGTTTGTGAGTGTACACATGCTCTATAAGTCGATGACAAGTTTGATATCTATGATGAAAGTCGACCCCTAAAAATGTATGTCTTCTGCTGAAGACTTTGGTTTTCTTGAAGACTTTGAAAGTGAGGAAATTGGTGTGACCTTGAAGACTTGGATATTCATGCGAATACTATGAAGCGTGAAGACTTTTGTTTTCATACTTTCATTTTCTCTTTCTTGAGTCATAGGTAACATTGTACTGTTAAAGGGGGTCGAGGTAATACTAAGGAAACACTTTCCAAGTGATGCTCAACTCAAATCCTACACCTACCCAATCCTTCGAGTGAAGCCTTTGGAAATCTCATATAGTTTACTCAATTCCTTCAGTGACAGAGACGAAGATCTTCTGGTCTATGAGGAATTTGTTCTGACTAAGGAGTTAGGAATTCGCCCGTGCGGATTGCCTACAAGTGAGGAACATGATAGCCTTGAGGAATTTGAGAGCTCAAATTTCCGACCGTTGTTGTGCTATGCGCCAGCTGTCCAAAATATGCTACCCACCTAACGGTCATATCATTAAAGGACATTTAGTCTTATCATGTCAGGCTGCTCCCCGGCTAGTTGGCTGCTCTGAGAGAAACTAACATTTGTCATAGAGAGCATCCCATCCTTCGAGGACTTTGAGCGAAAATCATCAAGTGAGGAAAACCCAAAACCCAACCCAAAGTGATTGAGCATCACTGAAGAGATTGTTCATGTGTGGAACCGATGCTTCTTACCTTTGAGGACTGTGCATCCTCCAGACGGTTAGGCGTCATGGTCTAGAGCATCCAAGAGGAATTGTGGATCACCGAGTGACCAAGTCAGTGAAGGTTTGGAAGTCACCTGAAGACTTACCATGAGTGATTGGGCGAGGTCTATGTGACTTTAGCTCAAGGAGAATACAGTGAGGTTTGTGTGTCCAGGACTGTGTGTCCTTAGGTATAAATACCCAGCCGCTCCAACCAGACGTACAACTGCCACAACAGTTGGAACTAGTCTGCCAAATCATTGTCTTCACCAAGCTACTAGTTCTATTTCCTCAACTCTTTCATTTCCTCGTTCATGTGTTGATGAACCTGATCATTACTGTTTGAAGACTTTGACTAGAGACTTTCTCTAATTCCTCAACCCTATTTCTTCAGTCATTTTGTCTTCAGCCTACTTATCTTGTTTTCACGCTACCTGTACTTTGTGCTTGTTTTCATTTCATCATGATGACTATGCTATTGCTCTATTTTGCTTGTACATGAGTACTTATTCTGCTGCTAGTGTTTCGTTGCTTAGGAAATTCCTCACGTCGAATTTCCTCGGTGACAAATTTTTAAAAATCGTCTATTCACCCCCCTCTAGTTGATATAACGCACTTTCAATTGGTTGAGCGAGGTACTCCCTTGTTATGTGTGATTTTGGTTTAACCACCTGGAGTTTTAGTTATGTCAACCGCAGGTATGAAGAAAGTATCATGCCCCATCTTTGACAGTCATGATTATCCAAAGTGGAAGGCCATGATGAGGAAACGCCTCATGGTGATGAATAGTGAGCTGTGGACCGTCACTGATATTGGCCTTACCGATCTATGCAAATGGCGCATGTTGATGATATTCGCAAGTACACTCGTCTAGATTGCATGGCGAAGGATATCATCTGCTATTGTCTATCTAGAAATTAGTTCAGGCTCATTATGCATCTGTGCAATGCTAAGCTTATCTGGGACCGAATCTCTGATGTTTATGAAGGTCATCGAACTCGTCAGGATCCCTGGTTTGATGATTTCAAGGAATCACTCAAAACGATGACTTTCAAACCAGAATCATCATCATCCGCACCAATCCTCATGGCCGAGGGTGCAAAGGTACCTCATTACGCTCTTATGAATCTAGTGATGATGAATCTGATGATGATGATGTTTTTGTACCTAGTTATTCCAAGCTCGCTACTATTGCCACTAAACAACAAAAGGCTCTGGAAAAGGTTCAAAATCTTCTAGACAAAAGCGATGACCTGTTGGGTGAAGAAATGGATTGAACTCAAACTTTGACTGATAATCTTCAGCGACTTCAGTCTAGGTTTGATAATCTTCAGAGTCATCATAACTCTCTCTTAGCAGATCATGAGAAGCTTTCTTATGAATTTCTTCAGAGAAATCAAGATCTTGAGAAGTTAAGGGCAAGTTATAAAGATCTTTAGAAGGAAAACAATTCATTGCTTTCTCAACAGATCAGTTCCGCTCAGGAAGAATTCATTCCACCATGTTTGAAATGCATTGAGCGTGAATCTGCTAATTCTTCACCTGAATGGTCAAATGCTTCTATTGCTGCAAATTCTTCAATTGTCTCTGTGGTCACAAATTCCTCATCTGGGGATACCACAAGTATTAGTGACGATAATGCAGCGTTGAAGGAATTGTATGTGACAGGCATATACCAAAGCCTCAAAGGGCATCATACTCTTTCTGATGTTCTGAAAAAGCAGATCTTGAATAGGAACCCTAGGAAAGAGGGTATTACCTTTGAGAGGAAACTCAATGCTGATGGGACCTACTAGAAACCTGAGCAGTATCCCAAAACCTCATGGGTTGCTGTGAAAGGATCTCCCGTAGATCCATCCACTTTATCTGGCTTTACTTGTGAATCTTCATGTTCCTCTGATGAGTCATTTGACTCCAACTATAAATTGGTCAAAAATCAGAATGGTGAAGTATTTGCTCGATATGTTGGAACTAACTGCAGGAACGGTCCCCCTATGAAGAAAATCTGGGTTCCCAAAAAGTGCCTTGAAAGTCTTCAGGTGAATGTCCTCATGACACCACCTGTTAAGAATAGGAACCCCACATCAAATTCCTCATATGGATCAAAATCTTCATATGGATCCAAGTCCTCATATGAACCAAATTCTTCATTGGGATCAAATTCCTCACATGGATCCAAATCCTCAGATGAACATCATCGTGCTAACACTTCTGTTTCGAGGGAAAGTGTAAAGGCTATGAAAATGTGCATTATTATTCAAATCATTATGGTCATAAGTCTTCAAAGAATTTCTCTACTTATTCATATGCTTACTCTAACCCCTCTTCTGTGAAACGAAGTGCATTGGCTTCAATGCCACCTTTCTCTTATGGAGCTCGCAGAATGATGAACTCTTTGCCACCCCTCCAGATGTGGGTGGTGAATAAAAAGAACTAGTATCTTGTGCAGGGTCAGATCTCCAGACGAGCTTAATCGTCTGAAGAATTTGTTGGAGACCTTAATATGCTTGAAAGGATGCAAGATAATCATGAAGAAATGAATTACTCACTTCTCACGTCCTCCTACTGCTATATCTATTGTACTGCTTGATGAAATTCAATCTGATGAAATTGATGTCATATTCTTCACTGATGAAGTATATGGATTCGTAAGTTGCACTAATTCATTTGTAGGATGAACAACCCAAAGCTACTGAGTGGGTCCTCAACATTGGATGTACAAATCGCATGACCGGTGAGAGGAACTTATTGATTGACACTGCTTTATCTCCATCTCATCTGAAGCATATCACCTACGCTGACAAAGGCAAAAGCAAGGTATTGGGTCTAGGTAGGGTTGCAATCTCAAATGATAGACACATGGACAAATTCATGCTTGTTGAGTCCTTAGGATTCAAGCTCATGTCTGTCTCAATGCTTGGTGATCTTGATATGGTAGTCGTCTTTGGCAAATATCATTTATTGTGCTAATGGAATCTGACAATTCTAAAGTCTTCGAAGGCTTTAGGAGAGGAGACTTGTATATTGTTGATTTCTCTATGGGACCACAGCCTGCCACATGTCTACTTGCAAAAGCTTCGGAAGGCTGGTTATGGCATTGAAGACTTGGTCATGCTGGCATGAAGAACTTATATACACTCGCGAAGAAGAAGCATGTCATTGGCATCGAGGGTGTCAAATTCCTCAAAAATCATCTTTGTGGGGCTTGTGAGGATGGAAAGATAACCAGAGCCAAGCACCCCTCGAAGACTATCATGACCACCTCTCGTCGCTTTGAATTACTTCACATCACTACAAAAAAATACACTTCCGTGATGATACGTGTTTGTCACAGTAGGTCGTATTTTTTGTCATGCATGTACATCCATGATGATTTTATGACAGAATCAAGATAGTCATACATGTGCTGTCGTAAAAGTGTTCCATGACATTACCAAAATTATCATCACGGAAGTGTCCACTTCCATGATGATAAACCGCGCGTCACAAAAGTGCTTTCGTCAAGGGTGACCGACACGTGGCATCCACTGTAACGGAACACCGTTAAGCTATCGGGTCCGGTTTTGGATCCGATAACCCGTTAACAGCCCGGACCAATGGGGATTTTCCACATGTAAAATCATCATTGGCCGCAGGAAACACGTGTTGCCTCACCGTCGGGACAGATGTCATCCACTCATTAGACAGGAGGCGCCTATGATAGGTCGACATGTGGCACGGCCCAACAGTGGCCCATTCCGGTGAAAAAGGCCAGCCCAGTAAAAATTAGTAGGCCGGCCCATATAAGGTCTACTTGTGTCAGGTCCATTTAAGCCCACGGCCCATACGAGATGTGCCACTTCGGCCCGTCAATGGCCCATTAAAGATTTGACACCATTGCAGCCCATCATCAGTTCGAGCCCATAAACAGCCCGCTATATATTTGGGCTCAATATCGGCCCGATGAGATTTCGGCCTGTTAATGGCCCATTCAATGGATGGGCCAATTTTCAGGATGTACATCTTTCGGCCTTTTAGCGACCCATTTAAATGTTGGGCTAATTTTCGGCCTGGTGTGTCTTTCAGCCTGTTGACGGCCCATAAATCTAATGGGCCATTTATCGTCGGACTTGAGTTTCAGCCTTTTAGCGGCCCATTTAAGTGTTGGGCCAATTTCCGGCCCGGTGTCACCTTCAGCCTGTTGACGGCCCATAAATCAGTTGGGCCATTTGTAGTCGGACCTGAGTTTTGGCCTTTTTGCGACCCATTTAAGTGTTGAGCCAATTCCCGGCCCTGTGTGCCTTTCGGCCTATTAATGGACCATAAATGAGTTGGGCCATTTGTAGTCAGACCTTAGTTTTGGCCTTTTAATGGCCCATGCCCTTCATGGTCCAATACCAGCCCGGTTTCTCTTTCGGGCTGCTAAAGGCCCACAACACAGTTTGGGCATTTACAGTACGACCTGACTTTCAGCCTCTTAGCGGCCCATGCTGTTCATGGTCCAGTACAAGCCCGTTGTCTCTTTCGGCCTGCTAAAGGCCTATGGTATAGTTGGGCCGTATATAGCCCAAACTTAGTAACGACCCGTGAAATAAATTGGGCTCACCTGTTGCCCACTTTGATGTCGGCCTGTTAACGACCCGAGAGGTAAGAGGCAGGCCAACCATTAACTTTGTCCTAATAACAGCCCATTAACTTAATGGGCCCACTAAAGTTCATACATGTCTTTAGGGCAAATTAGATAATTTGAGCCCATTACGACGAGCAATTGTGCACAGGACCAAAACCGATCAAGCAAAGGTACGGCATACAGGGAATAACATTGCACATCCAGCATATATTACAGGAAATTACATCCACTGGGCAATCAAAGATTGATGCCAGTGCAAATAAATGAGCATAACCTAACCATCTACAACGTCACAATCTGCAACCTCAGCAGAGATGACACCCATAAGCATGTGGGAAAGTTCTTGCTGCTTTGCTATACTTTCTCTGAAAACATTGATCAGTTGTTGTGTCGCACGATTCTGCACCTCTGATTCATCTACCATTTCCATCATTGCTTCAGCCATTAATTGGTTCACAAACATACATTTATTCTGTTGCATTCGAGACATAGGATACTGAACAGATTCAGATGGCGATTTTGGCAAGCTTGTATTATTGATAGTGGAGAGTGTCTCGACCACTGCATCATAACATAAATTAGGATGGGAACCAAACAGATTAATCATGAGTTATTGCCATATTACTTGGCCTTGATTTACTCGAAAGAAACAATGGGGTTGCCTTGCTGTTTTTAGAGTTTGTCTTGTTATCTTCAGCAGCCTGCACAAAATTAACACACTAGCATTGCTATCATTGGCCAAGTAAGATAATAGGAAAGCAACATTGACACAACGAACGTTTGGGCAACTAGCCTACACCAAATTAACACAATATGGCACAGCTATCACCAGCCAGGTAAGGTAATACGAAAGCAACATTGATACAACAGGTACTTACATCAGGATTGGAGCACAGAGAATTCCCGCAAGATATTTTCCTCGAATGCGATCCCAATGGAGGAAGTCTTCTATCGTTTAAACTTATTTTCTAAAAGAGATATGGGTAAGAAACCTCGAGCATCCACGTCTACCTTACCAAGTCCATTCGAATCAAATTTTGAAATATTAGCTTTCCACTTCTTTTTTAGATGGAGAGATGATGCTCGGGAGTAATGTGTTTTTACACGCTCATTGCTAGCGATTTACTATATGACAAATAGTTAACCCATTCAAAAACACAAATCAAACCCAAAATGAAATATCTCGATTCAATGAAATAGCTCATTCACTAGGTTAAAATAGTGAACTAAATCCAAAATTGAACACCTCAATCGAGTAGCATGTTGTATAGTATTATAGTACTCCATGAACATGTTGAAAGTCAAATTAATGAACTTGTTTGATATACGCATATATCCATTCATGTGTGGATTGCAGACAACATGTTCTCCAATTTAAATATTTCAATGCAAGTTTATATCGAAACATGGTTTATATCATTCTTTGATGCATAAAACTCGACCTCCCCCTCTCCCGGACTCCTGTTCTCTCTCTCTCTCTCTCTCTCTCTCTCTCTCTCTCTGTCTCTCTCTCTCTCTCTCTCCGACAATCTTCAATTCTGTCGCACGCATCCGACACAAAAACCTTGTTGGTCCCTCTCTCTCTCTCTCTCTCTCTCTCTCTCTCTTTGTGTGTGGGGGGGGTGTCTTTCTAGTTCGCATGCATATATACACCATCTATAGGTCTCTCTCGCACACTATGTATGATACTCTAGCTAGTCCAAGCTAGATATCTTGGGTGCACTCATCGTACGCACACAAATTCCTTGGCTCTTTGCCCGTAACTCTCTCATGCACCACTCTGTTGTCTCGGAGCTCTCCCCCCCTTTCTCAAACTCTCCATCCACATGGGTCACACATATACATGCATATCTCACTCGCACTCGATAGGCCCATCTAAAACTCTATCTCTCTCCCTCGCTCTCTCTCCATCTCACACGCACACACACACAATCTCATGCCTAGATAGCCAAGTATGATGGTCTCTCACTCAATTCTAGGCACATGCAGTCCCCCCTATATGTATATGACTAGCTAATCTTAGTTTCCATCACAAACATGTGCATGGTCTATCTCGTTTTCTCTCGGGGCATCTTTCTATCACGCACGCACCTCCCTCGATCTCCCACCCATATAGTCCCCTCATGATCTCGAGGGGATCTCTCTATCACAAACACACCCTCTCTCCCTCCCCATGCGTCCATGTCCTCCATGTGTCCCTCTTGACCTTTGTTCCTTGTTGCCAGACCTCTATTGGACATGAGGGGTGTCTCTCTCCATTGCAAACAATCACACACTAGCTATCTTCATGTATCTCCTCGCCTCGCTTTTCTATCTCGGAGATGCATGTGTGATATGTTTGCATAAGAAACGAAAAAACACACACTCTCTCTAATTTATCGTTTGTTCTCACTTTCTCTTTCACACACATACTGTTTTTGCACACTTACTCATTCTCCTTCACACGCACTTGATCTATCTCGACTTAGGCACTCTCCTCGGTCCATAGCATATAGATTTATTGAAAAGTCAAACATCACAAAGTTTGACCATGTACGCGGAGAAAAATAATTGCATCTAGTACGGCAAACATATACCATTAGATTCACCATGAGATGTAGTTTTGTATGATGTATCTTTTCTATTGTAGATATAAATAACATTTGCGTAAAGCTGATCAAAGTTTCCAAAGTTTGACTTCTAAAAAATTTACATGCACTGCATTATTGAGCGGATGGAATATCTCTTTCCCCCTCTCAGCTATCTGACGCACCACTCAGCCTTATCAGGGCTCCTCAATCTCTCTCAAACTTTATTGGTCAGTTTGGTTCGTGACCTGACCCTCATGCCTTGATGGCTAGTACTGCCTGGTGTGGACGTGAGATGTAAATAATTTCTGCCTGGCCAGGCTTGTGTGGTGCTGAAGCGTTTGGTTCATTCCTGGGCCAGGCAAAGCATCAACATCCCATAAATCAATCCATGCAGCAATTATTTAATGCTAATATCCATCCATGTTGCTGTTAGCCTTGTGGCCGCACGACCAGGCACGGCCAGGCATTCGAAATCGGTCGCCTGGGCCAGGCTACTTGCAGTGTCTGGAGTCCAGCCATGCTAATTAAAGTGCAAGGTAACCCAGGCCAGGTTGGCTTTCTTTTTCATAGGGTAGCAACCAAACAAGCGTGCATGAAATCCAGCCACTACCCCAGGCCAGGCAAAAGATGCTCAGGACGCAAGCCAAACTGACCTTATATCTCCCTGGTTCACACATACACATGTCTCGCTCGTGCTATACATATAGACCCATCCAACACTCTCCGCCCTTGTTCTCTCTCCATGTGACACGCACCCCCCTAAGTACCATAACCCCTCACTCCATCATAGGCGCAAGCACTCCCCCCTCCTAAGTATGATTATCTCTTACTAGCCATCAGGAACACACGTATTGTCTCCTTCCATCGATACGTCTATCTCGATATCTCTCAGGGCATCTTCTATCACGCACACACCTTGTCACTCGATCTCCCACCCATGTAGTCCCATCACGATCTCCAGGGGATCTCTCTATGACAAACATACACTCTCTCCTCCCCATGTCTACATTTTCTCCATACGTCTCTCTTGACCTCTCTCCCTTGTTTGTCAGACCCCTCTTGGCCACGTGCTAGGGGTCTTGCTCTCTTGGTTCCAAACAACCACACACTATCTCCTCACCTTGCCTCCGTTGTCGAAGATGCATGTGTGAAATGTTTGCATAAGACACGCACGCTTTTTCTCTACTTTTATCGTGTGTTGTCCATGTCTCTTTCACACACGCACACACACTTTTTTCACTCACTCTTTCTCTCTCTCTCTCTCTCTAGTTAGGGACTCTGTCACGTCCATAAGCATATGGATGTTTTGAAAAGTCAAACCTCAGAAAAGTTTGACCAGGTATATGTGGAGAAAAACATTTACATATGGAACGATCATTAGATTCATCACAACATGTACTTACTTCATACTATCATTTATCTTTGGGATTGTAGATATAAGTAATTTCTTTATAAACTTGGTCAAAGTTTCAAAAGTTTGACTTTAAAAAAAATGTTGGAACTCTCTCTGCTATCTCTCATGGGCCTCCCCTCTAACTCGAACTCTCTATACCGACGGATTATACGCTCACTGTGTCAGCATATAGCTCCATATATTTTTTAGTTGACCGGTCAACCAATCCATATGCTGCCTTGTCAGCTCGTGTTCTGTATCTTTGTGTGCTGGCCCATGTGGCAGTGGGTGAAAATAAATAAATAAGAGGCCCACCTGACACGCGGTGAAGTAAACAAAGTTGAAACCACTCGGGGTAGCACCCCGCTTGCTAGTAAATTGAGGGCGCATTGAGGACACACTTCTTGCGCGTGAAGGACGCACTCGCGCACAATTCACCACTGCGTGGCGGCATGCACAGAAGGACGCACTCACGCACACCCAGCACACAACACACACTAGCACATGTGTACACCGGCGTCGCTGCCGGTTGAGATGGATGGCGAGGCAATCAACAAGCGGAGGCGGCTCGAGCCAAAACCACATCTGGCGAGCCTGGACTTCATCAGCAGCCTCCCCGATGACATGCTGCTTGTCATCATCGGCCTCCTCCCCACCAAATCTACCGTGCGGACCGCCCTGCTCTCCTGGTGGTGGCGCCCCCTCTGGCGCTGCGTCCCCCTCAACCTCACCGTCGACAGCTGCCTCTGCAATGGGGATTGCAAACGCATGGCCGCAGTATCAAAGATCCTTTCATCGCACCCTGGGCCAGCCAGATGCCTTGACATCCGCATGTTCAGTACCAACTGCAAGGTCCAACCCAAGTTCGACGAGTGGTTCTTATCCCACGCCCTAGATCAGCTCGAGGAGCTCAGCTTTGAAGTTGGACGATGTCGCTCTCTGCCGCCGTCTGTGTTACGCCTCACGCCAACGCTACGCCGCGCCAGGTTCAGCTCCGGCTATCTTCCCCAGATTAATGTTGCGCCGGCCCTTCTTCTCCCTCAACTCAAGCAGCTCGACCTCTTTGACATTGTCATCTTGAAGAAGGCTATGGAGCACCTGCTTCGCAGCTGTACTGCGCTCGAGTACCTTCGTCTTGAGCAGATCCACGGGTTCATTAGCCTCCACATCGCCTCGATGAATCTCTGATAGATTTATGTGTCTAGCTGGCCCAGCAACAAGACATCAATTGGGGAGAGATCACTCCACCTGTTCCACGTTATGGTCATTGAGAATGCGCCTTTCCTTGAGAGATTTCTTGTATCGGATCTAGAAGGTCCAACAAAAATCAGGGTCATTGACGCGCCAAATTTGACAGCGTTGGTGTACTCCTCTGCCAAATTCTCCGAACTCTTTATTGGATCCATAATCGTTCAGGTACAACACTCATCTTCTTATCCGTCTTCTTGAAATTCACATTTTTAAATTTCTTCTTGATGTATTTACGACCGTCTTCCAGAAAATGATTCCCACAAGCTTGACCCAGTCCATGCGCATAGTGAAGATCTTGGTACTAAAATCTATCGGCCCCAATCTGGATCAAGTTGTTGGATTCCTTACATGCTTTCCATGTATGGAGAAGCTACTCATCGAGGTGAAACTTCTTTCCTATAAGTAAACATTAATCACAACGTAGCTCAAATTTTTTTCGTAATTTCCCCAAATATCGATGACAAGTGTAGTGTTCAAAACTGCATCTACGCACTGCACCAAAAGAAATGTTTTTAGTATTTTTTTTTCACATGATCACCTGCATCGTTTTCATGATGTACTACTATAGTAGCCTAGGCTAATCATAGTGGAAAGTAACTTAGACTACTCCAGTAACTCTATGGTTACCCTAAGAGCAAGTACTACCTTTGTCCTGGTTTCCTCTTCCAATTTTGTAGTATCAAAATTTGACCATAGATTTAATTGACAAAATGTTAATGCATGTCACAAATAACTATATCGTTGGATTCATATTTGAACATAATTTCAAATGGTGTAACTTTTAGTGACATTCATTGGCATTTTCTTAGGTAAATCTATGGTCAAAATTTTATACTAAATACGAGGTAGTATTCCCTCCGTCCCAAAATTCTTGTCTTACATTTGTTTAGATACAAATGTATCTAACACTAAAATGTAACTAGATACATCCATATTTAGAAAAATTTAAGACAAGAATTTTGGGATGGAGGGAGTACAAAAGTGGGCTATGTAGGCCAAAACACGTGCCAAATTCACTTGTGATGCATTTGGCATCGATGCCCCTCCATTGCTCACCTGGTGCCCAAATCTAGATCACCTACTTTGCTCCGGTGCCAAATTAACTCACGCAATGAAAAAACACTGCGTGGGAGAGAGAGGACTGAGGCAATAAAAAACACTTGTTTGGGATAGTGAGAGGCTGGTGTAGTTGGTTTGATTTATTTGTTTATACATGTGGGTCTGTGTGCACAATGGTGCCAACTCTCTCACACCATGAGAGCGGTGCCAAATTTTTTTGATTTGACATTGATGCGTATTATGTGGCATACTTTTGCGAAATATGGCGTCAGCCACATAGTGGAAGGCAACAAATGCCCAAGCTCTTCACGTGCTCCTAGTTAAATGAGAGGAAACAGAAAGAGAGAGTGAGAGTGAAAAAATATCACTAGCCAGCCAACCCTATCGTATGAGCGAATGATATTGGTACCTCTTGATGACACGACAATCTTATACAGCCAGCTGCACTAATATGTTCTCTTCTTTTGCAGATAAAAAAAGACCCAAAAGTGAAAAATGTGCTCCACTATAACAATCTCATCGAATGCCTTGATCTCCATCTTACAGAAATTGATTTGATCGACTACCAAGGCAGCACATCTTAGATTAAATTGGCCAGGTTCTTTGTTCTGGAGGCAAGTGTGCTCAAGGTAATGAGGTTTGGCGTTCTCTAGCGCAACAATCAATGGCGTGCTGATCACCGAAGCGTCTAAGCCTAAATGACAAAGTCTCCGCAGAAGCTGAATTTGTTTTTGAAACATCAAGTGGCCAGAGAGTCAAAAACTTATTTGCTCATTAGTGACTTGTCAGGGCGGTGGATTTTAGTTTGTACGATAATGTTGCATCCACCTAAAGTAACGAAAGTTCTTACGTAAACTTCCTAGTAATTGCCTCTTCTTAGGTGCAACATTACTCCTAACATTTGTAATATCAATTTGAAACTTGTAATATTACCGTGTCCTATTCCTGCATTTTCAAAATCCTACGAATCAAATAGGTCCTGAGATGGTGATGATGTTGTGCCTCCCATCTTTCACCAATAGCCGTCGGATCTAGATCTGACGCATACAAACCAAGCTTCTTCATTTTTGCAAAAAGATGCCCGCACTTGTTCCCTATTTACAAAAAACTCCTTGTCTCTCACAATCAGCCTTATCTCCTCCCCACCACATCTAGAAGGCCGTGGAAAAATCTGGCGCGATGGCCGCTGCCAGCGCCGTCCACCCCCAATCTTGGTGTTCCGTGCAATGCACGGGCATCTACGCACGGGAAATTATGTCGAACAGGGCTAGTTGTAAGCAGGCTAGATCTACAGCCATGATGATAGTGACTGCAGACGGTGAGGCTGACTATGGTATGCCGAACATGGCGCCTATACTCAGGTGTCATCTCCGGCGCATGGTCTTGTCACTTCACTGTGAGGAGCAGCACGAAATAATTTGACCAACGGTTAGTACAGTGCTAGTACTCCTACTACATTGGTAGTACTACTAGTAGTACTAGTAGCACCACCGTCTGTATTTACGAGTACTACCATGTCCATCTGGATTTTAGTATTTGACTAGCAATATCTAGTAATGCATGTCACAGAAAATGTACTACTCCCTCTGTAAATAAATACATGGTGTTTTATTCCTATCGGCGAGAGAACTTAATGTATTTTTGCTAACTAGAGTAATATGATTACATGCAGTGAACTAAACATTGCATGTCATGTTTGGTAGTCTCAAGTCATCGAAAGTATGCACGGCCCACATCTCTCATTGGTTGATATGTCACGAAATAAGAAACAAGGAGGGAGTTAATGCACCGTGCCTAAGTGTTTTGGGATTATTTGGTTTTCGTAAGGTGACTTACACACCATTTTTGTTTACATGCATTAACATTTTATTAGTTAAATCAAAGGTCAAAACTTGGCGCAAAATGCAAAGGGGACCAATAAACCAGTAAACATCAAACTTCTCTCGTTTGGCCCCAACTAGAGGTCCGTTTAGATGACTATACTGCACCGGCACAGAGGGGGACGCAACTTCATTGACTTACTGCAACTGCCTTTGGGTGAATGACACATGGGCCCAGGGGGTGGCTGGACCACCTATCATACAGCCAAAGGCAGGTGCAGTAGAGGGCCGAGGAGTAGTATGAAATCCTACGCACCTATGCACGCTAACCAAGGGCAAGAGTGATCACTCGAATCGCAAGATCAGTTGACTAGAAGCTAAGCTAGACCCATGTAGGTGATGAGCGCGAGCATCAGCCGACTGTGCCAGATGGTCCACGATGCCGGCCTGCGGCCCGGCACCGAGGAACATCTCCAGGTATTGCTTGAGGCCGCCAGGGCGAGGGGACGCTTGGACGACAACTTCGTCTCCTTGTTTGACGAGGTCCTCGTTGGTTTCCTCGAGAAGTTCACCGTCGTCAAGAAGCTCGCGGATTACTTTGACATACGCCTCCAGCCGACGCGCCCAGGCTCTGCGATGCCCGCCACCCTCAACGGCCACTATGGTGACAACCTCTTCGACGCACTGGTGGCCCTACGACTGCCCGCCGTCGCGCCAGAGAATGTCCACCTCGAGGTCGCACTTGCCGCGCAGCGCCTGGCGCAGCAAGACACCATCGACATAATCACCCACGTCTACGTGCAAATCGTCCACAAGCACTACTACATGCAAGAGGAGGACGATAGGACGCTGGCCTTCTTGTACCACAGGGCAACCTTGGATGACATTGTTCAGAAGCACGTTGAGCTCGCCGCCAACGTCGCTGCTCCTCACATGTCGGTTGGTGACCCGACACACTAGGGCGTGAGGATGTTGTTTATGGATCCGTATGTATTTTTATCTTTCCGTCAAATCCATGTAGTAGTATATGGTACTACTAGTAATTATCTTACCTTTTGCATCAACTTCATATTTTTCGTACGTACTCCATGCATGAACGGCACCAAAACCAAACTTCTCATTACTCTCGGCAAAATCGTTATTTTCTATCTATCGGTTGCTCCATGGAGCAAAACCAAATTTTACAACTTACGAGTTCAAAAGGAAAAGCCTGCCGTGTTCGCGTCGCACCCCCACACGGTTGGTCCGGCACGCTGCTCAAGGGGGAATGCATGCGGTGTTGCATTTTCACTTACAAGTGGGACCGCAGTTGAGCAAACCGACTATCGGCAAGCCCCCACCCTGCCCACCGCGCGATGGCTGAGAAAACAGGAGGGAGAAGAGATGATTGTAGCATGGACTCCAAGAAAATTGGTGTCGGATGGGACTCATGTGGGTGGCGTGTGCCGTACTGCTAGACATGAATGCTAGTTATGGCCCATGCCACCCCACTGTATATATCGAGCCTATATCGAGGTACGTAGAACAAATTCCCTGGAGTCCATGCTTAGCCCTCCTCTATCTCTCTTCTCAGCCAGCCAGCGGACGCGCGGAGCCCATCGTCTGTTTGCTCACATGCGGTCCCACATGTCAGTGAAAACGCAAGAGGGCCCACTGAACCTGCACATCTTTCACCTCGACGTGCTGGTGATGAAAAACAAATCCAATAAAGATCTTCGGTGGCCACTTTTGGAGTTACTCAAGATTAGTAAGATTCTATTTACAGTTTAACCCAAGATGCACATCACGTGGCTTCAACTACCACTCTATTTTCTTGCATGACATGACCTGGATGCTGGATGTCCCACGTGTCGGCAAAAGGAGGAAGAACCCGACCAAATCTTCAGTTGTGCTCTCGGATTAGACTAGTTGTGCTAACTTAAAAAATTTATTGTGTACTCCCTCCGTTCTAAAATACTTGACTTCCATTTGTCCAAAAATGGATGTACCTATATACTAAAACATGTCTAGATACATCTATATTTTCACAAATGGAAGGCATGTATTGTGGAACGGAGGGAGTAGAATGGATGCAAGTTTTGGTATTGGGAAGAAGCGTACATCGATATATTGATAGAGCGCAATTTAGTAGATGTTCTAGCACTTTTAGCTAGCATAGAGGCTAGAGATGAGACTAGTGCACTTGTTGATACTCCTACTAGAATAGAGGCTAGATATGAGACTAGATGCGAGGAAGCAACGTCTACTTCTTTACACTCGAAGAAGAAAGAAGCACGCAAGATTGAGCCTCCGCAGATCAACAATGAATGCATCAAGAAGGCACTAATCCAACTTACAGGAGTAGTTATGGAAGTTGGATATCTTCTAGAGTAGTAAAATTTATTCTGGTGGTTCTTGTTTTCTTTGGTCTTGCTTTTCTAGTCAAAATTATCGTTGGAGTTCGTGCAAAATGGAGGTCCATTAGGGGTCGTGCGTTGGAGTTGGCCTTACAAGTGGGACCGCAGTTGAGGAAACCGACTATCGGCAAACCCCCACCTCACCCGCCGCGCGATGGCTGAAGTCAGAGAAATGACGAGGTTGAAGAGATTGCTCTAGCATGGACTCCAAGAAATAATATGGTGTCATATGGATGTCGTGGTGGTGGCGTGTGCCGTACTCCTCGACGTGAATGCTTGTTCTGGCCCATGCCATCCTACTACTCCTACTACTTACTATATAGTACTAGTATCGAGGATTCGAGGTGCTGGTTACGTACAGCGAACACATTAACATATGGCTACAGTAAAAACACCCGCCCGACGCGCGAAGCATGTGAAGCTAGTACAAATAGTGTACTACTATTGTTGATTGGCCTAATCCGATAACCTGTTGCAATGCACGTACAATTATGTATTCAGAAAATATTTTTTTGCCTCGTGGCACCACTCACTCAGAGAAGCGACTCGAAAGCCATTCATAAATTTAGTAAGTTTATCACAAGCATATTATTTTATTACATACAACAGGTCATCAACCCACATCGACAACGAGGATACATTACAAATACTCATGTTTTCATCACACAACAAATAACAAGCAATAAAATGAACTTCAACTCAACCATTCCTCGGTGTTGGAAACACTTGCTTTGAACTACAAGTGATTCTCTGGGATGGGCCATCCATTGTCGATCTCGAGACCAACGCGGGACTGATCATCCAGGCTGAAGCGGCCTACTATATCAGTACCAGGGTAGGGAACCACCCAAATGTCCGAGGTATAGACACAGTTGCTTCTCATAAATGGTAGTAACGTTGTGTCAACAACAGTTGGATCGCCTTTCACCAACATTGGATAGTTTTGTCCAAGGAAGAGCAAGTTTTCTCCAAGACTATCAATTCTGTACCAGGGAGAAGGAGTTGGTGCTAGCACTAGTATCCATCCTGAATACCATGCAACGGGTGTTGGAATAGGTCCTGAGAGTGCGACCATGGGAGACTACACCTACTTCCTTAGTAGTAACATCATCAGTGGGCAGTATACACACAAGAAGAGGTGATCCATCGGAATTAGTTGCCAGGCGCCACAAAGTTTATGGGCACTGCTCGTCCTCATGCTCATGATCATCATCATCGTCATCTCCCCCTTGGTTATAAAATTTTTCAAGTATAGGTGGTGGAATGGTCACAGGACCTTGGAAACACAAGAAGAAGGTTAATTAGTAAAGGGAAACTTGCTAACCCGCATGCATGTGGATGAAACAATTATAATTACGGTGGAAGACAAACTTACCGAAAGCATAAGGATTCCATGCAAAAACAGTGCCACGAGTGGTAGCAGCAAACACAAGGCCCTCGTATTGAATTACATCACAGTACTCATCCGTGTACAGAAACTGGTTTTTGAGCAATATCCATCCAATCGAACCACGAAGGACGGGAACAAGCTTGTCAAAGATAGCAACAACTTCATAGTTGTTGTAATTCCAAGAGCGGTTGCGAACTCGACAAATTGCTATCTTCCATATAAGACAGTCACCATGATCGTATTTGAACGTGCGTACAATACCGGTGTGCTCAACATCTGGGCAGTCTGCTGAGATTTTTGAAAGTGGAACCCGGTCACGAGTGTACACATTCACAAGTTCTGACTCGCAGTTGGACCCAATGTAAACAATCCAATCTCCATTTGCGCCTTCCCAATCCTTACCCTGAAGCAATGGCATCTTAACATCATACGTATCATTATCAAGCGGCATCAACTTGCAAAAGGCGAGGCCTCCGTCTTCGCCGCGCCAGTCATCAGGGTCACGACGAAGAAGATATGGGAGATCAAACCGCTCCTTGACTCTTGGGTTCCTTGTAATGATGTTATTAGTTGAGTCGAGAATGGTCTTGAACGAACCTGCCATGCTAGCCGAGGTGATGACATCGCACCAATAATTGAGTTCCTCCACCATGTCATCTTTCAGATAAGGGCAAGAATAACGGGGTCGTTTCCGGCCTGTTCCCTCCATGGAGAAGACGATCGAACAATGGCAGAAGAAAGGGTGAAGGTCCGAAGGAAAATGGAGGAGGGAGAGGAAGAGCGTGCGACAGCAGTTCCAAATCGAGAGGGAAAGGCGAAGATTCGGTGGACGGTTGCCAGTTTGCCACGGTTCATGAAGAGGCGCCCCGGCCTACACGTCCGTTCGGAAATACTAGTAGAAAAGGACTCACCGTCGTCTCACTGATATGTTGGAACGGGACCACATGTCAATGAAACATGGTGTGTAATTTCTCGTGCAAAATGCAATCTGGCCGCGTTGGCCCGAGGTGCCGCATTAGTTATCAACCTTTATTTTTTTAATGGTGTGCCGTTCAGTTTTGAAGCACGACTAACTGGTACTGTACACAGAGAAAATATAAACTACTCCACCACTACTCCAGCTCCAGTACTAGTAGTATAAAAAAGATATATAGGCTAGAGCTTCAGCGCTTTCTTGCTAAGGGCTGCCCACTTGCTTCTCACACTACCATCCTCTCTCCAGATCTAAAAAGACGGCCTCTCTCTCCCTCCTCACCAGTGGTCACAGATCCACCGGGGAAGAAAAGGACGTGCAGTGTTGACACACTCGTCGTCGGCGAGCGAGGTCACTCACTGACGACAAGGCCGTCCTCTCAGACCTAGCACCCTTGCGGGATGGCCTCTGTCCCCAAGCTCGCTGTCATAATGTGTGCGGAGGACGGCGACCACGAGTGAAGCCACTTCCCGCCGACCCTCAGGTATGCTACCTCTTTTTGAACCATACCCTTGTTCTATTGCCCCATCTGCCACGTCGTTGCATGTGGATCTTTTTCCACTCCACCATCTTCCCAATTTGCCATCCTCTGCTCTGCTGGCCACGCAGACGAAAACCATAATTTGCACTATTAAAGGAAACTCTACTTCATGCAGACTAATCCATGTCTGGGTTGAATAAGGAAAGGAAGGGAGATTGTACTGTCCAAGAGAGTAGGCATCGAACCCGCATCTAGGTTGAAAAGGGGAAAATCAGTAGCTAAGGAATGAGTCTCGTGTCTCTTGGTTGAAGAAGGGTAGAAAGGCATGACAACGCAATAGAGAATGACCAAGTTGATCGGTTTGTTGTCCTGAGATAGGAAAAAGGTGGCTAAAGAGAACAAAAATGGGACGTAATCCACATATGCTGCCTGGATATTTGTTGCTCTGGGCAACCATACCTCCCTCACCACTCTGCGTCCATGGAGGTACATCGTACTGGTGCGCCCACTGTCCGAATGGGCCTCCCATGCTCTTATTGCCACTTTTTTTACTGTTAGTATAACGCGAGCAGTCAAGTCAAGCAATGCTACTGCTAAAGTGATGCCACATTTAACTAATGTCGCTCTCAATCTAATGCCACCGATAAATTTAAGCAATGCCATTTAATGTCACTGTATTATTTCAGGGTTAGTTGTTGATTGTGGATGTATTAAAGATTTTTCAGCTAAGGCATTCTAATGCTGTTGCACTAGTATACCAACGATGGAACTTGTTACTACCTTCAGATTTTTGCATTGTTAATGCTTATAGATTACATACCTCACTTTCATGAGATAAGTTAATTTTTTTGTACAGTGTCACCAAAATGCCAAGGCGCTGATGTCATTTTATTTTGGTTAAACTGCACAAAAAATTATGAAGACAAGAGGAAAGGTCAAGAGTGGGTACCTCCTCCTCCGGCTGTTCTCTTGATTCATTCGATCAAGTTTTTATGTTTGATCGATTATCAAGATTGGGATAGCAATTTTTAAGGTCCCCCTAAGTTCGAAATGATATTTACCTTGGAGGTACATGGTTTGAAATTATTTTATACTGTCATTAGTTAATAACGCTAGTTACCTTCAGACTTTTGTATTTGGTTTAATGGTCATGCAGAACTAGTATACCAATGCTGAAACTTGTTACCTTTACATTTTGTATTGTTAATTCTTATAGAAATCTTCCAGTGCTAGAGTTTATTGAAATCTGTTTAGTAAAACCATTGTACTGTACCCTGTAATAAACTAACTAACTACTCTACTGTTGCACTAGCCACTGGATTAGTGTTTATTTGTAGTATTCCAATGGTGTTGCATTAGCGTATGGACATAAATAAAGTGTGGCAAGCTTTCCCAGATATGTGCTCAAGAAAACTACTACCTGTTTTTCTAAATACTAGACGTTTGGGTACTTTAAATTGAACCACGAAAACGTCTTATATTAAGGAATAGAGGGTGTAGAGTTCACTCAAATTATCCCGGTAAAGCTACTCACACCTTTGTTAAAACTAGGACAGTGGCCCGCTCGATGCGCGGGCTAGAACTTTAGATAGTTTAATAATAATAACATATTGTTTGTTTTATCTAAAGAAAGTTGGGGCCAAATTTGACGACATTACAAATATAGGACATATGTGAATTATATTTGTATCATTTTTCTGATATTTGTGTTAATATGGATTGTAGTATATTTTTCTTTAAACAAAAAATCCTTAATGAAGATAAGTTATACAAAACTTAAGGATGGCCATTGCAAAAAGGTGTAGTTTTTTATTATACTTATGTAAAGTACATATAGAAATATGACTACATCCAGTATGATTTGAACCTATTCGAAAGGTTGAGAATACCTCTGACCTAGCTATTAGACAATGGAAGCTTCTCTTTTGTATTTTATACCCATTTTTTGTCTTGTTCTAAGAAAAAAAAGTTAGACCAAAACCCTTGTAGTAATAAAAAAATCAAAATAGAAATGTATGATGTATATATCCTGCATATATCATAAAGGAGTATGTTTCGTGATTTTTTACTATAAGTGTTATGTTAGTTTGGTATATGAAGCTAGGGTGCATTTGAATACTATATGTTTATCTATTAGTATATTGAAGTTCCACATATATTACCAATGTACTTTTTCGTATCAATATTTATTATACACATCGTGATTTAAAATGATGGTCACATCTTCATAGTACACTAAAAGGTACTATCAAATGGCATTTTCGATATCCATTGCTCAGCTCCCACAAACTTCGTTCGGACACAAATTATATATAATGATATTGGTTTTAAGATTTCATGTTTGTAAGGCCGCCGGTATGGTTTCTATCTCACTTCATTTCGTAAAGTGATTACACAAAGTCCAGTTGAGATAACAATCTTATTTGAAAACCTAAATTAGTTTGGAGTGGATAAAAATAAGAAATAAAAATAAAAATTTAGTCTAAAGTGCATAACCCGGTATGAATTACACAATGAATACAACAAAATCATATAATATTATCACAAATTATCTGATTCAGTCTAAAGTGTAAAACATATACAAATAGCACAACTGCATCGTCCCTAACTCGATGTAAGTAACTTCCCTTGAGTAATTCATCTTCTGCAAGTTTGCTACTTGTTTCCTCTTTTTTTTCTAATAAAGTGTGTTAAATTTAGCAATTATTTGTAATACACCAATTAGTACACTACACTCCAAAATAATACATTTTTCCTGATGTAAAATTTGCTTTTATTTCAAGTTGTAGCATAGCATAAATAGATAAATGGTATCGTACTTGGTATAACAAATGTCAAAAAGATAGATTAAAAAATCAAGGACATATTCCCTCGAAAGAAAAATCAAGGGCATATCATTGGATCTCCAAGCAACACGAAAATATACTTGTAGCAATACTTTGTGCGACATAGTTCAGTACCTTCAAGGATATTTTAGTTATTTCTACACCATCAATACTAATAGGCACTTTGTGAGGAAGCAGTAAGTGAGCTAAAAGCATAGGGCAGACATATAGTATGTCAATGTGCCCCTAGTTGCAACCCCGATATCCTCACAAATTACATAGCACAAAAAATAATTGAAGAATTATGCATGAACCAGGTAATAAAAACACATTGAAACCATTTTTTTCTATAGTCTTATGACATATCTAATGTACTACAATACATGGTTGTATTTGTAACAGAACAACATGACATACCTATAGTTGGTTTGTGTGAGTTAGAATCAACATTTCTAGTACATATAAAAAGGCTCAACACATTACATTTACTAACTTTTGGACCTCGGGTTTATCATAAAAGTCCACCTTATAGGTTATTTAGTTACAAATGTGCACCTGTATATATAAAGTAGGTATAACGGTATAAAGCATTCACTTGATATTTCAGATATTTTTACCATAGATAAGATTTGTAATAAAGATGAATAAATCACTGCATGTGTAGGATACTCACCATTTTTTCCTGAGGACACCTAATAGCATTTTGTAACTATATATACACTAAGAATGCTAAAAGCCTTACCTAAGATATTCAATTACCTTTATGTCGTTGGTTTGCGTCATTTTAATTAACATAGATTTGTCAATCCAAATATAGAGAAAATATTCAGAGGTATATAAAGTACTAAGGTGCTCTGCCCAAAATAAATATGTATGTAAATAAGTTCACAACAACCTACCATAGTGGTAGCCGGTGCGACCCGAATGAGGAGACTCGAAAGATGACACACAAAGGAAATTCTTGGAAAAAATGCACTAAGCTATAGGAATACGCCAATTGCATCACTAAATGCATAACATGGGGACATACCAAACTATCTCGGAAAAATGACCATCACCATACTCATCTTGTTCGAGGGATACATAGGTATAAAAGTTAGTTTAATAATATGTAACAGAATGACTTTTCTATTCAGCAAGTATAGGTTGCTAATTTATAAAAAATATTGGGACACTCAGTTTAGCATCAAGATGCAGATATGACAGAATAAAATGCGACAATAGATCTCCAATTGTAGTCACCCTGTGTGGCTGTCATATGCACATGGGAATAATTTAAGAAGTACCTAATTTGAACCATGAGACATATAATATGTGTGTGTCTATATATCAGACAAGTGAATTCTCTGCGCACTATCTCCTCTAATATACCTGTCACCTTGCCAAGATATAAATAAGACATATAAATGTGATTGTACCCATAATATAGACATACTATTTGAGTTTGCATAGCTCATACAGGGGTTTTCTAGGTTTTTATGCAATTTTATTTCAAGAAACATAGCTCAAGATTCATCATCGTCACACAGTGCTAATGATCTATTCATTTGCATGAAAATATGTCAGGATTATCACAAGTATCATACATGATGTAGAATTTGATTTCAATCGTGTGATCGTATACTGACCCAAGCATGCATCGTGACAAAAAAACTGGCTTAAAAGATCATAGTTAGTATTGTGTACTATTATTCTGCCCAAAAAGTATGTGTACTATTAGAGTGATGTGGTGGTCTAGCTTATAGCTATGTCTCTCTGAGGGGTGAGGTATATATATGGTTCTAATGCCATGCAAGGAGCCAAATCAAATAAGCTTTTTGAAATTACTCTAGAAATATATAGTTCCTTCACATTGTGTAGAACATAGTTTGTATTAAATAAAAGACTATACTGATAAAACTCCGTTCTGTAAATAAAGGATATTACTAATGAATAAGATACTTGGATCATCTATACACTTGAGGTGTTTCTCATCTATGGAAGTACTGGAAAACTATATATTATTTCAAAAAACTATTCATAAGCAGAGTGTATTTTGATAGAATTATCTGGACCTTAAGGACTGCATTACTTAGATCATGCTTTGCGACAGAATCGTAGTAAATTCACTTTAACTTAATAGTCTTCAGTCACATCATCATGCAAGTAAGTACCCCACAAGCAGACATGCGAAAATAATAATACACTATCAGCTTTCCAAAACTGAAATAGTTTACCATGGTTTCTATTCTCCGGTTGAAACTGAAACTGAAACTGCACCAACTCGTCCTATGCAGCACCCCAAAACACTTCAAATATATCCAAATACCTAGACATCACGTGCATCGAGAAATAAGAGATCCAGTCATTCCCGCGCCTCCTCATAGCTCAGCGCATTTTGGCCGTTCGATCCGTTTGCTTGATGCGTTTTCGGGCGTTGGATCAAGCCGCTGGAAGAGCTAGGCCGTCGGATCGAAGATGAGCTCCTGTAGCAATGAATAGTTACGGCCCGCTCTAAAGACCTCGTGGCACCGCATGTAAAATCGGTGCCCCACCGAGGGCATTTGCGTCATTTCACACATAGGCGTATAAAATGCAGACGCTCCCTGTGGAGATAACCTAGCCGCATCCTCCTCGTGCACTCCCGCACACGTGCCCGCTACTCCCGCACGCACGTCGCGCCCTCACCTCTCTCTTTCCTTCCAAACCCTGGCCCCCCGCCCGCCTCCCTGCCCCGCAGGCGGCGGCGCCGCCGCCGCCAGCCCAGGCACCCATCCCCGGCCTCACGCCGCCCATCTAGAGAGATGGGGGCCACGGGCGACGAGGCCGACGTGTCGTCGTCTCGTCTTGTGCCGCGCCCAGATCCCCGCCGTCCACTTCACCGGCGTCATCGCCGTCGTCCTCGCATGCACACGGCAGGAGGAGTGCGGGAGACGTGGAGCCGCCGCTTTGAACGTCGTCGTCCTCGCGTGCACACGGCAGGAGGAGCATGGCGGTTGGGCTGATGCGGACGCGGCTACAAGCTCGTCGTGAGAGTAGCGGCAACGACGAGCTCACCACTCCTTCCTGTTGCGCCTGCTAGACCTCCAGGTGCATCTCCCCCCCCCCCTCTCCCTCCCCAGAGAATTTGGACCTGGAGATTTTAGACTGCTCAACGTGGAATAGAAAACCCTAGCAATTTGGTGTGGTGTTCATGGAGAGGCAGATCCATCTTTGCATTTTTTTCTCATGATGTTGTGTTCTTCGGTTTTGCATTGTGTGAATAGGTTAGAATTGAGGGGGTGGGTAGAACTAGATGTGTCCTAGGTATCTGCACAGTAGTTTTTGTTGCCTTCCTTAGCTTGTTGGGTACCTGTTTAGGAGGACCAATTTGTCCTGAGGTTGTGTCCTTTCTCAAGGAATTTTTTTGTTCCTACCTGATACTAGGAGACAAATTGGTTGCAGGGTAGCCAGGGTAGGTCTTTCTGCATATGCATTTGAATATGAGATGTCTCAAGATTGTTGGTCTACTTCTTTTGGTCTTATACTGACTCTGTCTTTGGTCAGGACAACTAGGAACAACTTGTGTGTCCCTCCCAGATTCCTACAGAAGAAAGGATACATTTTCCTTTCTATTGGATGGACAACAACATAACCACAACAATAGGTCTATCAGGTAATTGGCCATCTGTCTTTATCCATGTGTAGTTAGAACTTATATGTTAGATTATGCAAACTACCTCAATTGTCATCTAAATATTATCACGATCTTTCTTTTTTTGTTTAGCCTAGCAAAGGTCAAATTGCTTCTTCTTTTCAAAAAGTAATTTCTGATGTCTGGAGTTTGTGCCTCCAAGATCTTGTGCTCCTACTAATCTTTTTTGAACTTTGTTAATTTTGTCAGAAGAAACAGGAGCGAAGCAAAGGCAGGATTCCATGGTGAGTTTGGAGTTTACCCTCCGTTCTTGGAAATTGAAATTGGCTCTCATGCAAGCGGCGACCTTTTCTTAGCCATGGTGACTTTGAGGCTTACCCTCTGTTCTTGCTAGCCAAAATTGGTTCTCATTGAATAATGTTCATCACACTGTACTCAAGAATACAAAGGAAGCTACCCAAATGTGATAGATCCTACTCTTCGACAGCTTATTTTTAAAGATGTAGTAGCTGAACAAGACTAGGATCATGTTTACGATGCATTTTCCATCGATACAGAGGTATGAATCCTATGATTGACATTGTAAAAACTCTCAGTGAGTAGCCTACCTCCTGAATTAATAGAGAGAAGCCATATATTTTACTTTCAGGTGTAAAAAATAGTAAAAGATGAGGTAGCCATCTCCTACTGAATTAATAGTGAGAAGCCTACCAGCTAAATTTTATTCTTAGATGATATGAAGGATTATCAATATTTACTATTTAGGATGTATGCATATATGTTACTGGTCTTATGATATTATTAGCAGAAGTTTTAGTTCTCTTTATGGTCGACAGTGGCGTGCCGCTCCAAGCCACTCTGCTTTCCATCAACGCCGACAACCACAGCAGGGGTGGATCTAGCCGACAAGAGGCAGAGCGGCGGTCAACGGTGGTGGCCTGCTCCCAAGCTGCAGGTGAGAAGGTGACGCAACAGTGGTTGGTTTGCATAAATATCGGTCAATGCATTCTGAGAATATTTTGTGAGGTATCCTGATTGGCATGTGCCAGTTCCAGCATTTGGGCATCGTGGTTGTACCTCATAGTCGGGTAGAAAATCAGTTATGTAGCTATGCCAAATTATTTCCTTCAATATTGTAAATATTCGTGTCCATTGCAGGAAGCAAAAAACCTTTGATGGTATATGACTTAATAATCGACATGGATTCTTATACATAGGATGTTTAATTAATATGTCCACCGTTACTTTTCAGCTAAAGTCTTTGTCATACTGTGTACAGTGTCAATGCAAACTACCAGAGTCACATGAGGCTCACAATAAGCAGCAATATTAGTGCCACTCCGGTCCAGTGTTGATAACTTGATATTTAGCCTGTTTACCTGGCACCATCAGGTCCAAGGCATTAGTATGCTCTTCTTATTGTACCTGGCAATAATTAGAGAACTAGATTAGCTAACCTTAGCCATGCATCGCTCCCGTGTTTACTCTTCTCTGGTGCTGCTATTACTCACACAATTTGGATCGGGAATACAACACTGTTTAACATTCAGTTTTGTTTTCTCAGTGCTTTGGAGAAGATGGACATGAGGCCCCAACCTGCACTGGCATAGCTAGGTAGGGGAGTATCCTTCCACTTGACGTTTCCTTCCCAGTTTTGTATGTTTAATTTTTAGAGCCGTGGTTACTATGAAAACTGAGATGTGGAGATTGCGGTATTGATCTTAGTTCAATTCATTCTATTACGTAGCCTCGCTTTGTTATCCATGATTTCCCTCATTTGATTGATTTGGCACATGGTCATTCACTAGATTATAGTCTACTTCGTGTATTTAGTTCGTGGTACTTGATTTCTTGGCATTGTTCATTGCCTTGAGCCATGTCTGATACTGAATTTGACCATGATCCTCTTGTAGTAAATATGACTTATTTGCTCTCTATTGGAATATTTCTTCTCACATATTGCTAGCTCCTTAGGTGTAATGTTGTTTAAAATATTTTTCCTGGAGCTCCTTTGCTCCTGTTCTTGGTGTAGATAAACCAAAACTGCTCCTTTTAGGCCATCCAAGAGTCTAAAACGACCAACATTTTAATTAGCATATGTGGACAGTTACGCTACAATGCCCCCAATTGTTTTTCAATGATAACTCTTGCTCCAAATTTTGCTTTCCGGGAGGTGGTTGAGGTAGAGATTGTTGTGTTGTGGCAGTGTACACTACGGTGCCGGGTTGCATAGGGGCATGCCCTTTCTTAGTATTCAAATATCATGTACTAATTGTGTTTTCACTTTGTATTGCTTACTCACAGATGTCACCGGAAGCGTCATGCATTGCTAACCTATTGTATGGCATTCTTAATTTTGGTCTATATGCATTACTCCTAGATATACTTCTATTGTTGCACCATCACATGGATCAAACACACTAAAATATGATGTTGATCTTGCACAAAAGGAAGAATAGTGGTGTCACCTAACCATGGCTCGACCTAGCCTTGATCATGGTAGCCTCTTAGGTGTTCCTACTTGCTACTATCTATGCTCCCTGAAAAGCCAGCTTATTAGAGATACTTGGTAGAGATGTCCCAGATTTATTCTTTTGAGTTTCACTAATTTCTTTCTATGCTTTAAAGTTCGTCAGTGTGTTTGTTAGTGTCATCTCCACATACTATTGGTGCCTATGACTTGGATTATTAACCGCTTGATTCCTTCAGGTGATGGGGTAGCCGCCAACTTGGGCTTGCTAAAGAACGGCGGGACGGTGCAAGGCGCAACTCCGACGCGGTTCCTCGCCTGTTGGATGGCATTCAGGCGCAACCCTGGTTCCCACTGAGTACTGCCCGACTACAACCTCCCTCGGTGAGCTCCAACTTCCTCCTGCTCATCTGCTTCGGCTACTGTATTGGACATGGTTGTGGCTAGGTTGATGTGGTACTCGACTAGTTGATTCTCTATGCCCTACTCATGCATCGGTCCCTACTTGAGCTCTGTAGTTGTGGATGCATGCTATTCTAGGGTTTGCAAGCTACTGTTCATGTTTAGTTGCTATCATGGGAGGTCCTGTGATGGTCTGGTTTACATGTGGATGCCCTCGTCATATAGCTATGCTCCTGGAGCTAAATTGACCCGTGGTGTTCGTGCTAGGGCGATGATGATTAACCTTGGGTGAAATAAGTGTGTCTTTGAGCAATCGAGGCACCTGTGGGTATCAAGTTGGATCCTCCCTCTTGTCTCTAGAATCCTTTTTGATCATTTGATCCTTGTTGTTCTGTCCTTGGATGGCCATTCTCGTTGAGTGATAACTAGGGCAGTTCCACTGCATAAACGGCCAGGAAGCCCAAATCGCTGAGGAGCCGGAAGGATTGTTGTCATTCTTATTTCTTATCACCAGATCACCAGAGCCGTAAGCATGAACATGTTGGAAGTATTTACTAGCTTTCCTCTGCTTTTTGTGCAGGTTGCGAAATTGTTGTTAAAAAACTTATCTAAATGCCAACATGAATCATCAAGACTGTCAATTGAAACTGGACCATACCCTTTGCAGGTGAAGGTATGAATTTACAGTACATGATACATTTTTTGCTTTCAGCAAGATGAGGATAATGTGACTGTTCCTGTGCGTGCGTGCTATATGATACATTTTCGCTTTCATCAAGATGAGGATACCGTGACAGTTTGTGTGTGTGTGCTTGCTGGAGGCATTAAATCAGCTAGATCTGCCTTGTGAGCTGGGGCAGGGGCAACTTTAATCAGGCCTATATCCAAAGCATGCACGCATACATGTGGATCTCCTAAGTAACTAATTGACTAATTAGGAGTGCCTTGTTATACTATGATAACCCTTATGTGTCTTCTCATGACTATCAATACTGGCCTTCCCTCCCACCTAGCCTTCCTCCGTATTATTTCTAGGTTGTTTATTCCGTAATTACTGGAAGGACGTATGTGTCTTTCGGGTCCATAAATACTGCAGGCTGGTGTGTGTGTTTCAAGTCGATGTATATTTCTAGGTCGTCTGTGTATTCCAAGAACATATATAGCGCAGATGGAGTGCACTTTAGGTCTATATATACTACGAGTCCATATCTTCGCAGAGGGGATATGTATTTTAAGTTCATATATATCGCAAGTGTCTGCAACCTATGTTATGGGATCAAATGTTTGTGCTTGGTTGTTGTTTTTTCCCTTTTGTGTGGAGTTTGCTATTTTGGATTCTTCGTTGTTTTGGGTTACCGCAGTAGATTATGCTGTTGCGAGCAGCTGTATTTCAAGATATATTATCCGAGGGGTGAAAAAGAAGGAGATGATGACATAGGTATATGATCTGGCCAGTTTATAATTCCTTCTACTGAGATCAAATGAGGTTTGCTGTGGTCTTACTCTGAAATTCTCTGCATTGTCTGATGTTTAATTTAGCAGCTGTATTTCAAGATAGTAGAGCAATTGATGAGAAATTCTTACGAGAACTTCCAGTTCTTTGAGCAAACACACACATACGCGGACAAAGACACTGGCATACACATAGTTTTATATGAATTCACGCGCACGAAGCACATGGTTTTGTTCTTATGTAAGATATGCATTAGACCATCGTATTACCAGATAATCTAGCAGATGTACACGAGCAGAGAAAACTAACGTGACGAGTGCATGCTCGTTGTAAAGTGCATTGGCATGTGCATCAGTAGTAGAAGAGAAAGCAAACTTGCTTCTCTAAATTTTCTATATGGTTTAAAAGGGCCTAAATATCCATGTGTGGGTGTGTGAGTCAGATTAATTATCTGAAATTATTTATTTTACTTACTGATAATGCATGTTTGAATATATTAATGCTTACACAAAAGTAGATAGGCCATGGTTAACAGCTACAGGATCCTCCGCGCCTACCGAAAAGGGCTCGAGCGAGAAGACGATGGATGACATCTATGTATCAGACGACGAGCTCCACGTTCCGTTCTTGCCTCAGGTTAGCCCACTTGCTGATGATCCGTTGATTTTTTTTATGTAAACCTTCACTAGATTTGAGACAAGGCTGATAGCAATTTTCATAATATATCTTTTTAAATAGCTCTCTCCAGGATGTGTGACCATAAGCCGACGATACATTTTGGATTTGGCTCTAAAGAGGCTTGCGGTAGCCGACAATAATATATCTTCTTAAATAGCTCTCTCGAGGATGTGCTTTCTTATTGTGTATTGATGCAGCAACTACCGTTATCGATTTTGAGGTCCCTATGTATATGGATCAATTGGTACCTAACCTGTACATGGCTCAATAAGACGTATATGTGTTACTTACCCAACTACAACTCATTGACTCGCATCTTGTTGCTCCTTTTAAACGTCAGTTGTCGATGATTTTCTACTGATGTTACTACCTTCTTAGGATGTGTAGAGGATCTACAACAAGTCAAGATCAAGAGAAGTGTGAGGAAGATGACAAGTCAAGATTAGGAGAAGATTATTAGATGCCCATCCAACGGCCGTCGTGCTTCTTCAATCTCTGCTCTTCCTGCTCTAGCCGCTCAAACAAGCGTCGGCGGGACTGCCTGCTCCCTCCTCCCCGCGGCCGGCTGTGCTGCCGCGCAGGCCTCACCGCCCCACCGTACTCCCATCGTTGGCCTAGCCATCCTTCTACTCACCCACACCTGCTGTTATTCTCCGGCGACGGCAGACGAAACAGTAAACCCTCGTACAGTCATACTCCCCGCCGCGTGGGAAACAACTGCCGAGTCTTCCCTGGCTCTGTGTCGTTCCCTTCCTAGGCCTCGCCGTCGTCCACCACCCTGGTGCTCTCGGCGTGGCATGGTCAACGTGGTCAACGACCGACATGCATCTGAAGTGGACTATACGTGGAGAGGCTGACAGCTGGGTCCACGGCCGCACGCAACGAAATGCCTCCTTATTACGTGCAAAATAATGATTCCTCCACCTGACATCTAGGACCCACCAAAAGGGCCTCTGTATTTTGCGAAAAAAACGTTACCGCCGCTGATAGCTCGGACCCACCAGCTATATCTTTGCACGCAAGGAAGTGCCTCCTTATTATGAACAAAAAAATGAATACTCCCCCTGCTAGCTACGACCCAGTATAGTGGGCCTACTAAGTTGACGCGGACGGAGGGCTTCGTCAACTTAGTCAATATGCACGATTCTAGTTCGACTGACCGTACGATGTCCATCCAACGGCCATAGTGCTTCTTCAACCTCTGGTCTTCTTGCTCCAACCGCCCAAAGCAGCGCCGGTCGTGCCGCCTACTCCTGCCTCCCGTGGCCGGTTGTGCTGCCGCGGAGGCCTCACCGCCCCCATACTACTCCCACCGCTGGCCAGGCCATCCCTCCACTCCACTCACCCACACCCCCTGTTATTCTGTGGCGACGGCAGCGCAGCCGAACCAGTGAACCCTCGTACTCCTCTCCGCGTGGGCATCCACTGTCGTGTCTTCCCCGGCTCCGCGTCGTCCCCTTCCTAGGCCTTGTCGTCGTCCACGGCTGTGGTGCTCTCGGCGCGGCGTGGTCAATGTGGTCAACGACCGAATTCCATCGGAAGAGTACTATACGTGGAGAGGCTGACAGCTGGGTCCACGATAGCCGCAAGGAAGTGCCTCCTTATTACGCGGAAAATAATTATTCCTCCACCTGACAGCAGGGACCCACCAGACGGGACACCAATATTTCACGAAAAAACGTTTCCCCCCTGACTGCTGGGACCCACCGGACGGGCCATCGTATTTCGCGAAAAAACATTTCCCCCTGACTGTTGGGACCCATCGGACGGACCACCATATTTCGTGAAAAAAAAACGCCCCCCCCCCCCCCCCGCTGTCAGCTCAGACCCACCGGAAGTGCCTCCTTATTACGCACAAAAAAATGAATACCCCCCCTGCTAGCTAGGACAAACCATGGTGGGAGGCTGACTTGTAGGCCTACTAAGTTGACTAGGATGGGGGCCTTTGTCAACTTTAGTCAATATGAATGATTCTAGCTCCAGTGACCGTACGATGTCCATCCAACGGCCGTAGTGCTTCTTCAACCTCTGGTCTTCTTGCTCCAGCCGTCCAAAGCAGCGCCGGTCGTGCCGCATGCTCCTGCCTCTCGTGGCCGGCTATGATGTCGCGGATGCCTCATCGCCTCCTACTACTCCCACCGCTGGCCAGGCCATCCCTCTACTCACCCACACCCCCTGTTATTCTGCGGCGACGGCAGCCTCACACCGCAGCCGGACCAGTGGACTCTCGTACTCCTCTTCGCGTGGGCATCCACTGCCGCGTCTTCCCCGGCTCCGCGTCGTCCCCTTCCTAGGCCTCGTCGTCGTCCACCGCCCTGGTGCTCTCGGTGCGGCTTCCATCGGACGTGGACTGTACGTGGAGAGGCTGACAGCTGGTTCCACGTCCGCAGCAAGGAAGTGCCTCCTTATTATGCGGAAAATAATGATACCTCCACCTGACAATAGGGACCCACCGGACGGGCCACCGTATTTTGCAAAAAAACATTTCCCCCTGACTGCTGGGACCCACCAGCTACATCTTCGCACGCAAGGAAGTGCGTCCATACTACTGAGGTACAGCGGCCAGTGTGCAAGAAAGAAAATACGGCCACGTATGTGTACATACGGGCGAGGTCTCGAACGCCTACTCGTGCATATGTATGGCTAGGGCTCATGTACATGGCTGGGTCAGAACGGAGAAACATCGTCGTTGTCGTGTTCATGGGGAGCCAATCGGCTGGGTCGGAACGGAATGCGTCGTCGTGTTCATCGGGAGGGCTTGGACAGAACAGGCGATGGAAACGAGGCCTGGCGTATCGCAAAACGGAGGAAACAGCCTTGTGTTGGACCGGCCATGTTCGAAACAGGATCCTGTTCTTCGGGAGGGTTCTGGCGTACCGCAAAATGGAGGAAACAGACCTCCTACGGTCGAAACGGGGGTCCTGTTGATCGGGAGGGGTGTGGCGTACCGCAAAACGGATGAAACGGACTTGTGTTCGGGCTCTATGGTCGAAACAGGGGTCATGTTCATCGGGAGGGGTGTGGCATACCGCAAAACAGGACTCCACGGGATACTGTTCATCTCCACCGTTGACCTCCTCCAGCCTCCACGGGCTACTGTTCATCCACCGTCGACCTCCTCCAGCCTCCACGGGCTCCTGTTCATCCAGCCTCCATTGCGCGCTACTCCACTAGCTACTGTTCAAACACCCCTCCACGGGCACCCCTCCACCATCTACTGTTCATCTAGCCCTCCACGGGGCCGTCCTGTTCATCCAGCCCTCCATGGGGTCCTGTTCATCCAGCCCCAACCGGCTCGATCAAGGCAACGCCACGGGGTCCTGTTCATCCACCCCCACCGCTCACTGTTCATCCAACCCCCCCCCCCCCCCCCCCCCCCCCGCAACGCTCACTGTTCATCCAAAGAGGCAGCATCAATCTGCTTCAGTTAGCAGCAATAGTGAAGGAATCGCTCAATCGGGTTCAGTTAACAGCCATCGATCGATCGCTCGGGTTCAGTAACACGTAGCCTGCAGTGCAATCGCTCGGGTTCAGTTAGAGCCCAACGCCTCGCTCGGGTTCAGTTAGAGCCAATGCATCACACACACCCACGTACGTGTACGAGAGAAATGCACATCGCTCGGCCCCCGACCACCCACCATAACTGGGAACTCCCCGAAATTTTCCTCGCCCTCGCTTCTACCACGGTTTTTTCCGTCATGGACGGCCCAAAGAATGTCATGCAGCTACGTCTCTAGCCCGCCCAGGACGAAAAGCCCATTTTCTGTCATGATTTTTTGTCATAGAAGTAGGAGCCCACACATCTATGATGATACCGGGTTTTGTCACAATTATCGTCATAGAAGTGTCATATGTATGACAGAAAAAAAATTCGTTCGGCCCAAAATGTCACGGATGTGTCTTTTTTTGTCGTGCATGGATTTGTATGGCCCTACTCATTATGCCACATTCACTAATGCAACACCTCTATATGGCTTTATCATTGTTGATGATTATTCTCGTTACACATGGGTGCATATCATCACTTACAAAACTGAAGTGCAGGAAGTCTTCAAATGATTTTCCTCAAGAGCATCCACAAAGTTTGGTGTGAATATCAAGCATATCCGGAATGATAATGGGACCGAGTTCAAGAATATCGGTCTTGATGACTATCTTGATGAACTTGGTATTACTTATGAGTTATCTACCCCTTATACTCCTCAGCAGAATGGTGTTGTGGAACGCAAGAACAGGACTCTTGTTGAGATGGCTCACACTATGCTTGATGAATACAAGAAACCTCCTCATTTCTGGCCTGATGCTATTGATACTGCATGCCACATTATCTTCACAAATTCTTCAAAAAGACTTCATATGAACTCCTTGCTGACAAGAAACCCAATGTGAGTTATTTCAAAGTCTTCGGTGCTAAATGCTGGATTAGACATCCTCGTCACAATTTTAAATTTGCACCGAAAGAACATGAGGGTTTTATGCTTGGTTACGGGAAGGACTCACACACCTACAGAGTCTTCAACACCTATCACCACAAGGTTGTTGAAACTGTAGATGTGCGGTTCGATGAAACTAACGGCTCACAAAGAGAGCACCTACCTTCTGTGCTAGATGAAATATCACCTGAGGAATCCATCAAGTTCAAGGCTACTGACGATGTCATACCCACTGAAGAATCTGCTAAAGAAGTCATTCCAGAACCTGAAGAAAATCATGCTGGTGCACCTGAAGGAAATGGCTCTGAAGAAAATGTTGAGCCAAATCAAAGTCGTCAACCTGTTCATCCTCGCATTGCAAATGAAGTGCAAATTGAGAGAATCATCGACGACATCAATGTACCAGGTCCTCTCACTCGCTCAAAAGCTTCACATTTTTCTAACTTTTGTGGGAACTTTGCTTTTGTCTTTATCACAGAGCCCACCAAAGTTGACGAGGCATTTTTGGAGCCTGAGTGGATTCAAGCTATGCAAGAGGAATTACATCAATTCGAGCTCAATAATGTGCGGGAGCTTGTCAAGCGACCAAACCCACGCAAACGCAATATCATCAACACCAAATGGATCTACCGCAACAAGCAAGAGAAAAAATGGCCTTGTGGTGAGGAATAATGCTCATCTTGTAGCTCAAGGCTACACATAGGTTGAAGGAATTGATTTCGATGAAACTTTTGCACCTGTTGCTAGACTTGAGGCTATTCGCATATTGCTTGCTTATGCTATCCATCATAATATCATCTTATATCAGATGGATGTGAAAAGTGCATTCCTCAATGGTAAGCTTGAGGAAGAAGTATATGTTGCTCAACCACCAGGTTTTGAGGATCCAAAGCTTCCAGACCATGTCTTAAGACTCAATAAGGCCCTCTATGGCCTCAAGCAGGCTCCTCGGGTGTGGTATGATATTTTGAAGGAATTCCTCACGAAGAAAGGCTTCAAACCCGATTCACTTGACCCAACTCTTTTCACCAAAACATATGATGTTGAACTATTCGTGTGCCAAATATATGTTGATGATATTATCTTTGGCTGTAACCAACGTTATAGTGATGAATTTGCCTATATGATGAGTGAAGAATATCAAATGTCTATGATGGGAGAATTGAAATTCTTCTTAGGTCTTCAAATTCATCAACAATGCAACAGCATCTTCATACCTCAACGATGTGTTGAGGAAATTCGGCATGCAAGATTGCAAAGGCATAAAAATTCCTATGCCCACAAATGGCCATCTATGCACTGACGAAAATGCTAAAGACTTCGATCAAAAGGTATACCGCTCCATGATTGGCTCTTTATTGTATCTATGTGTATCTAGGCCGGATATTATGCTTAGTGTTTGCATGTGTGCCTGATTTCAAGCTACACCGAAGGAATCACACCATAAGGTTGTGAAGCATATTCTTCAATATCTAGCTCACACACCAACACTTAGATTATGGTATCCCAATGGCTCGGCTTTTAATCTCATTAGATATTCTGACTCTGACTATGATGGTGATCGGGTGAATCGCAAGTCAACATCAGGCACATGTCATTTCCTCGAACGATCCTTGGTATGTTGGTCCTCGAAGTAGCAGAACTGCATATCACTCTCTACTGCTCAAGCTGGGTACATTGTTGCTGGTTCTCGTTGTGCTCAATTGCTATGGATGATGCAAACCCTCAAGGACTATGACATCAATGTGAAGAATGTGCCACTCTACCGCGACAACGAGAGTGCCATCAAGATTGCTCACAACCCAGTTCAGCACTCGAAGACAAAGCACATCCAGATTCATCATCATTTCCTTCGTGATCATGTGTTGAAGGGCGACATCTCCATCGACCACATGAAGACTGAAGATCAGCTGACAGATATCTTCACAAAGCCCTTGGATGACAAGAGATTTAGCAAGTTGCCGTGTGAGCTAAATATCTTAGAATATTTGAATGTCCTTTGAAAGGACACACATCCTAACATTTACGCAAAATTGATGACTTAGATGTGCAACACACGAAGTAACGTTTTTCTTCAATCAATGAAGACTAACCCTCTAAGTGTGAAGAAATTAATGAAGAATTTACTTCTCAAAACCCTACGACAATTGCACGCGGTGTTCTAAAATCATCATTCTTATACGGTGGATTACACCACCAACCAAAGTTGAAAATCTTTAAATTTGAGTTTTTCCTCAATTTTGCAATTTCTTCATTTTTCAAATTCTTCAACTTCGCAAGTTCCTCGGTCTTTTCGACTGGTGTTCTTCATTGCCTATATATATATATATATATATATATATATATATATATATATATATATATATATATATATATATATATATAGGACAGGGCTATTTTGTTACTAGTAACAGAATAATATTCTGTTACCCTCGGCCCTATAAGGCGCACCCGTCGAAACAAATGTAAACTGCCCGACTCCTCCCCGCAGATCCTCCACACCACCTCCTCCCCGAGCCCGCTGCCGGTCGCTTTCTCCCCATCGCGCCGCCACCCGACCTCCTCCCCCCATGCGCCGCCGACCGGCCTACTCCCCCCCGTGCCGCCGCCCGACCTCCTCCCCCCACGCGCCGTCGCCCGACCTACTCCCCTCCGTGCCGCCGCCCGACCTCCTCCCATCGTGCCTCCGGTAGGCCTCCTTCGTACCACGCCGCCGCCCGGCCTCCTCCTCGAGCGTGCTGCCGCCCTGCCCTATCCCCATCGCCGGCAGCGTCTCCGTTCAGCTCCGGCCGCCGCCCTCCCTCCGACCACCATGGCTCCAACCACTCATTCACGCAAGCAGGATCCCCCCTGATTCAGCTGTTCTCCTCCACTCTCTAGATCAGGTTCGTCCCCGTAGACCCCCTGCTCCTGGGCGTCTCCATCCCTTCTCAATCTCCCACCAAATGTGCTTCCAGGTTGTGCCTGCAAGTAGTCATGGAGACTTTCTTTCTCCATAGTCTGTGATTTGGGCTACTGCAAGTAAAAAAGTTCACCATGTGAGAAGGAGTCAGTGCAATATACTGTAGGTAAGATGTTCATCTTTTGCGTGACCAAAAAATTTCATCTTCTGAAGGTTGAAGACAAATGGGCTATGAAGCTTTAGATAAAAATGATTTGTTTCTGTATCTATATTCTAGTATTCAGCATGAGCAGAAAGTTTGCTCCTTCGCCTCTAGCCACCGGTAGTTCATTGTCAGTACAGGCTCTGAAACTGTCAGTACAGTCCGTTCACCGCTGACACACGAGGCCGTTCAACAATGCAATGATGAGGTCTGGACTTTCCCTTGACTCTTTTTATGTAGCATTTTCTGAAAAATATCACACTTTCAACTGCCTCAAGAGTTCAAAAGTCTAAACAAACAAAAGCTGAAACTAAAGTTCAGGAACTGTTTCTTTCAGAAATTGAACTATTGTAAAGATTGTAAATTGAAGTGTTTGTTCTTCTAGGTACTGGCACTACAAAATACAAAGACACTTAGTTTCTATTAATTATTTTAGTTCAGTTCAATTTCTTGTTTTAGTTCAGGTCAATTCTTATCTTAAGTTTCAGCTCGGTTCAATTCTTATTTTACACTTCAGTTCAGTCCAAGCTTTGGCAGATGACGGCCGTGCCAAATCTATAGTGGCAACAAGAGGGTCAAGTCGCTGTGGTTGGAGGACAGCACCCTGCTGCTGCTCTGCATTAGATACAAGCGCCGCATCGAGCGGCTGTCCTCTACTGTGACACACGAATAGCTACTGCTGCATCAGTATGTGTGTGTTGCCGCATCAGTACGTGTGTGCTGCCGCATCAGTACTGAAACTCTACCTCGGACGAGCCCATGCGGGAACCGTGGCCTCCACCACGTTTGGTCGTCTCCGTCCTTGTTATCTTCTGTACAGTGTGTTGTCGACTCCTTCGTTTCAAGCCAGTTTCTGGCCGACCACATACTGCTTGAACTGATGAGCTTGAACTACATGTGCTGCTACCATTTTGTGTTACTTGAACGGCCGCCCTGGCATCATCAAAATCTTGATTTATTGGGTGGGCAAGGCATGTCATGCAGGGTAGCTGGAAGGGAGGGGAAGCTCGTTGCCTTGCCATGGTTCTAGCGGGAGCCGGGCGGGCTGGTGTACACAGAGGATAGAGGCCCTGGCCTCGTACGACCAGGTTTGTATCGATACTCCGGCCAACTCCATTGATCTTCTCAGTAAATGCTCCACTGGTAACTCCATTCGAAGTTTTGTCAAGTTTGATTGCCATGCTCTAGCCTCACATCACATTTTTTTCCAGTTCTGCTCATACTGTAAGTTTGTTGAAACCTACCTAATATATAGCTAATTCAACATCCGACATATCTGCTGTAATTGTGTGTCCACACCCTCATATTCTTGTACAAAAAAGAAAATGAATGTTAGAGTGGGTGATTAAAAAATCAATGTTCTTCTGTTATTCGAGTAGGCACCTGAAAAAAAATGTTCATCTTGGTTAGATGAACCAAATGGGCTGTGTAGTTCTTCTGTTATTTGAGGAGGCACCTGAAAAAAGTAAACAGAATAAATAAGATGGCAGTAACAACCGGGTTGACTTTTTGTAATTTTCTGTGTACGATTGCAGTACCTTTTGTAAGAAAACACATGGTACTTTGTAAAAAAACATTCTGAATCTATTTGGACTGACCGTTCAGTTGGCAGCGTTCATGCTGCTGCAAATGTGGTCGTTGGGGCCAGTCAATTGGAAGATCTGTAGCTCCTCAGTCCAACTTATTGCTTAGCTACCGACCACTCAAAAAATAGTAGCATGCAGGCCACCCCGTGCTCCGCCCCCTGATCCGGCATTTTTGGTATGAATTTGATGAATCTTCTTCATGCTCTGTTCTTATCCATCTAGAGATTTCTGCTCATGTTGCCTGTTTTGTATTGCTTGTACCTGTTTCGTTCCTGCATGCATGTATCTGTTTTAATGTTTTGAGATGGCTATGTTTAGATTACTTCCAACTCTGAAGCTTTACATGCATATTTGCGGATGGGATTTTCAGGTACTAGTTGGAACTGTATCTAACCCATACTAAAATGTTTCAGCAGTTCAACAGGGGCGCGGGGTTCAGTTTGATGACGATGAGCTAGGCAGCTGGCCTTCGCATCACGAACTGGTGTCTTAGTACAACCCTACGCTACAAGGCACGCGTACATCCACTTCATGTGTTAGTAAAAAGTATTGTGCATTTGCTTGGCAGCTTTGCACTCTAGATACATCACTTGGTAAATCAAAAATATTTTGTTGTTCACTTTTTGTGTTTTGTTCAATAATTCTCATGCTTTCTTTCGTGAGGGCTACAAATCATAGTGCTTAAAATACCGATGGGTCTGTCATACTTGAATTAAAAAAGTTACAGGAGAAAGTACCCTATTCCATTACTTTGAGAAGTATAAGTAGACCTTTCTAAATAGTACAGTGCAGACCCGGTGTTGCCCTGCACAAATGGAGTCTTTAGCTCACCACGCTACCTCCTCCCGTCGGTGGGGCTCCGTCGTTGCAGCGCCCCAGCCGTTCACTGCTGCCAAACCAGGCCGTTTAACAGACAGCGTCGAGCCATTCGACACCGCAGCTTGGGAGGCTACCTGTTTTGCTGTCGATGTTGTCTAATTTCACTAGTGTCCTGTTTTGCTGTCGATCCTGTCCTCGGTGTCCATGAGCACGAGCACCCTGTATCCGGTGGCGAGATGAAGGCCACCTGTGATCCCTGCTTCCCGTCATCACCTCCACCTCGTGTGAGTTCACTGCCGAGAACAAGCACGACCACCTACAGTTCCTAGTTGTAGCCTTGGCCACCCCTTGGCCACGAGCTCGTCCACCATGGTTACTGGCAGTCGTCCAAGTGGAGCGCGGACATCAGTCCAAGTAGAATCGCAGCCACCATCTTCACCAAGCGCTGCACGGTCGTCCAAGTTGAGGACACACAATAGTCCAAGATGATGTATGATCACTGATGGATTCAGCATCTTTTATATTAGTTTGAATTATGCAAGCCAATTCTATGGAAGCTTGCTGGCGATGCGGCCAGCATGCTTTTAGTAATAACGGCGACCACAAACAGCATTGGCAGCCAGCACATGCACTACATGCTCGACTGCTCCACACTACCGCCATGGACATAAACAACACAGTTTGGCAAAAATAGAAGTTTGATATCAGTTCACCATTGAGAGGTAGTAAGTGCGGAGCAGAAAAATTGTAGCAGTTCAGCAAAAAAAAGTTTACATGTACAAACGCTTCAGCAATCAGTAGAAGGCCACTTGATTTACTGTCTAATCTTGGAGATAAATCCAATATCCTAAGTTTGTGATGGCAGGTCACTCGTATGACGGGTCCACGACGTATGTTTCAGAAGATCAGTACCATCAATACAAACAGATCAGTACCATCATAACAAAAAAGTTAGGTTTTAAGTTATGAATAAGAAATAACAAAAAAGTTCATAAAAAACCCCAGAACACCCGGTAGTTCTTGAATCTGGGAGTTCAGGAAAAAATGATCCAAAATGAGCATCGGGAGGGTTTGAAAAATACATCATGAGCAAGGATTTATTTCAAGCTCACTATTTCGGCTATAACTACAAAAATTGATCTCTGTACTTATTCATTCTGTCACTCGATAGTTCTATGGCTGTTATGATATGAGTTGGCATGCAATAACTCTTGGCATTCTTCCATAAACAATGAAGGGAATGCTAAAAGGAGGGTATGTTTTCCAAGCTGACATCTGCAAGCCCTCAGTAGGATAGGCAAAACGCAGAGATAAGTTTTGACCCTGAAAACTGGTAAGTTCGAAGAAACAAATTCAGTGTTATACATGCTCTGTACTAGAACTCTTGGATGATTACATTTTTCTGATGCTCTAGTGGACCTTATGATTGCAGTAGAGTTGGGCTTCCTTGTATTCAAGTGCTCGCAACTAAGCTTCACTTCTTGTTTGTTTGAATTAACTGGTAAAACTGAATAATGAGATGGATGCATTAATTGGTAAACCAATGTGTTCATGTGCCTAGGTTAGCAGTTGATTCACCATTTTTTGCAGGTCCAGACGTCTCAAGCTGCTAAGGCCTACATCTCCCTGCCAATGTCCGATCGCCTGTGCCGACATGGTCGTGGTAAGTTCATTCGCCTAGTTCCTATGCTCGGATGAGGTCAAGCCCACTGTCATATTAGTCGCCACAACCTCATATTGTTGCCGCCAAGGTTTCCCCTCGCTCTCTTCCCTAAATTATCTTAAAGAACATCCATTCTCCTCGCTGAATTATTGATAGCATGTTCTAAATAAGCTTGTATTCACTACCTAAGTTACTCCAAAAAGCACTTTTATTCTAATAATACGGATTTTATACTTATGGGATGTTCAAATAAACCATTACACATGTGTGGTGGTGTTTATATAGTTTTGTAAAGAATATCGATATGTGTAAGTTATCTGATAAAAGAAAGAAGAAAATCAACTTGCAAATTTAGGGAAACATGTGTACCTTGAGAAAAGTTCACTGAATAAGTTCTAGGAGGTTCATTTTGTGTTTGCGTAAATGTCTTTAGTGCTAGTGTGGAGAGCCGGTAAGTTGTACTACCAGTCTAAGCCAAGTTCAGGAGCATTGCCACTGATGGCAAGGACAACGAACCAACGACACCAGATCATAGGTCGAAGGAGGCTGGGTCAAGGCGCCATGACTGGTTATTGTTGTATGCTGGTGTCATGCTTGTTGATGTGGACTAGCAGATCAATATATATGCATGTTGTTAGCTTTTGACATGGTATATATAAACTATTGGTACAAATTCTAGTACCTATATCACAAAAGTTCATTGCGAAAAAATGTCAGTTCAATGGATACACTGTATCTGTTTATCACATATACTTGCAAAAGAGTTCAAAATGTTCTTCCCTTTCTGGAAATTACATGTGATTATTCATTTCTTTTTGGCTTGTATGGCTGAATTTTTATTCATTTGCTCGTATCACTGGAATGCATCTTTGCTTGTATTATCTCTTGTAACACTAAGTATTTTTTTTGTATTGTCATGTCTTTAGGAGTGCCCTGGCCGATCACAACCACCACCGCAGGCTGTTCTACGCCACCTCCGTAGGCGGTTCATCGTAGCAGCGACCTGGATCCCACTGGTTCCCACTAGCGACATCCGTTCGAGCACATCGTCGCTGTCCTGCAGCAGCGTGGCTTAGCTACTGCACTTGGTTGAGGTCAGAGCCTTTCGAGTTGTCAAGCCCAGCCATGGCGTGCGTCCGCTGAACGACGACAGCTTCGTGTGCGTTCCTGCATGTGCTCATGTGTTGTACTGGTGTGGGTTGTGCGTGTGCTTTTCTTATTCTAATTGTAGTTTTCACCTGGATGTTTTTCTGAGACATTCAAGTATTACTGTCTAAAAGGTGTAGTTATGAACTCACCCATGGATTCAAGTTACTCACGCTGCTGGCTCTTGGTGCTAGATGAAATGAAGTACTCTTCATGCAAATTCCTATTTTTATTCAGTACTCTTCGTGCGAATGATTCCTGGTTGCTTCTCCTGTTCTGAACTTGTTGCTCAATTGCACAGGTATTGCAAGAGTAGTGTCTAGTCTGAAGCCAGCTACACATTCGCACATGAGTCGGTGCTCCTGAAGTGCTCTAATTAGCAATAGAAATGACAAGGGAGTGCATCCAAAGATAGGTGGCAAGCATACCTGCTATGGTGTGTTGATAACTGAACTGAAGGATCTTCAGTATATGAACCACAAAAAAGAGAGGTGCATCCCGTACAAACAAAGAAGTGCATGCAGTACATAAGCTCAAGATCCAATGGTTCAATTATCTTATGGTTTGGAAAAATGCTTCTCCTGCAGGTTTTTTGTTTTGCTGTAATTTTCATTTATATCATAGGATGTAACACCATCTCTGAAACAAATGCATATGTTCAGTTAAGAACTTGGTGTGGTGGGTGTACTGTTGATAATCTGAACATGTTTCTCTCAACTACAGAAAACATGTAACCTTTGTTGTGCTGCTCTGCAATTTCTCCAGAAAATATGGATTGTTTCGATTTAAGTACATCTTGAATCCATGTGCCATCTTGCTATCTTTTTTGGAATCAATAAATGGCATCGACATTCCACAGAACAAATGTCAACTAGGATGCGTGTGTATGTATCAAATATGGCAGGATTTGTTCCTCGCGCCGGAGTACACCAATGCAATGGTGCGGAGGTCGTACAAATTTCTTATATCTATTGCTACAAGTTCGAGTGATAAATTACTGTAAGCTCACATGTTATTGTCCAATTAGTTCAAATGATCATTGTTTTCTTCATTGAACAAAACAAAAAGAAGTACAAATATTTATTACAAAAATCATGAAAAAAATTCAAGTTGCAAACAAAAGGAAGTACATACCTTCATTGCAAAAAATGTTTGAGTTTGAACAAAACAAAAAGAAAACCTCCATCAGTTCAACTAGTGAAACCATGCAAATTCAGACCTGATGGTGTTGTCAGTTTGGACGAGAAATCAAATCTAAAATTGTAATCCCAAAAAAGGTTCAGTTCTATAAGTCCATGTCTTGATAGGAGGCCGTTCAAAATATCCTCACTAGTATTTATAAATGTTGGTTGCAGTACTAGTATTTACAAATTTCTTATAATTTCCACAGGTCGGAGGCCGTACACATTTCTTATTTCTATTGCTATAAGTTCAAGTGATCAAATGTTATAAGCTCGCATATTATTCTCCAATTAGTTCAAGTGATCATTGTTCAAGTGATATAAACTTGTATGTTGGCTCATCAAGGTGGTGTGCGTACCATACAAAAACCTGGAGCAATTTGGCAAAAAGTATTTACATCAGTTCAAACTCGAGGATATGACAAGTTCAGAGTTTATTTTTACAGAAGTTCTAAGTTGACAAATAGGGAATGTTCATTCATATCTCTAAAAATTATTGAGCTTACATAAAGAGTGTGCATGACGGTTCGATGTTTGTGCAAGAAAGGGAAAAAAATGGTTTGTATTAAAAATGAAAACATCGATCAGTACGAATTTAAAACAACGATCAATGTGAAATAAAAGAATTGACCGGTTCAAATTAAAAAATGGGTTTGAAGTAAAAACAATGAGCATTCGAAATAAAAAAATGATCAGTTCAAAATAAAAGAAATGATCAATTTGAATTAGATCAGAGAAAATAACCATTTTACTTTCCATGAATAAAATATATATATAAGTTCGAACACAGTATGATAAACCGTTCAACTACAAACAAACGATTAGTACAAATAAAAGTTTCAGAAATTGCCATGTTTTTTATCACATGTTTAGATCAGAGAAAATAACCATTTTACTTTCCATGAATCACCATCCTTGTTGCCAACAAATTTGCCATGAATACAGTCAGCCCGTGTAAAAGTACAACCAGGTGATTAGCAAGCCCACCCTCTCATCTGTGCACTCCTTATTGATCTGATGGCCCACAAGTTGAGTTTCCAGATTTTCACTGAATCAGTGTTTTCGCATGATCCATGTCCCTCTGCTGGTTTCGAGTCACCCTTTAGAAGATGCATCGGCGCAGCCTCTCCAGGATCTCGCTGCACCTCCGTCCCCTGCCATGCATCAACTTCCTCTTAGCCCTGCACAGGTAAGCAATATAGTACGCGGCATCTGCTTCATGTACTGATTGAACCTATATGGCATCACAGTCTTATTGCCACAACATCCTCATAGCCCTCCACCTGATGGTAGAACAAGCACTACCAGAATCATGGTAACCCTCATATGTGCCTCGACAGAGTGGAGGCTAGGAAAAGAGGGTCCATGACATGCTGTCCATGTCGAGGGTGAACTTCACACAAAAATTGCATAACCAAAACATCGCTAGCTAGCGACAGGCACACAAGAAAGAGGTCGAGACAAGGAACTGTACCTTTTGTGAAGGAAGCTTGCTCAAACTCAGCCTTCTCGTTGTTAAATCTTTCACTCTATTATAGGCAATTCTCAACTTCTTGTTTGAGCTTCCCAACTGATTTTGTCTTCTTGACAACCTCTTCCTGAATAAGAAAGCTAACACCTTGGTAAATTCGGACACTCTGTCTACAACATAGGATTAATCAAGTTCAGCTATATCCTGACAAACAATTTATCACACAATCATGGCTATATATGTACTTCTCTTCAGTATATTTTATATCTAATTACAGATGCAAGTATGGGCTGTTGAGCGACGCACCAACCCATCTAGTTAAGTGATATTTGCGTAAAGTGAATGAACTTCTAGTGAAATATCATTGTTAAAGGAAATGGGTAGCACATCAGCCCACTTGCACCTAGACATACATTGACAAGTACTCAGAGAATATCACAGAACTATGAATAGCAGAGGTGAGAGCAAACGGGCGTACACTCAAACATATATCTTTACAGAAAACTGCAGTTTTCAACAAGATTTTTTAGTAACGGGGCATCCAACCGAACCACACCACCCTTTTTTCCTGCAAACATAAGTAAAATGAACCTCAAGAGCAAATCACTGGCGGGCTGCATTTGCACTTCCATTTATCTTCAGAAAAAACACAAAATAGAGAACTGCAACAGACGACGGCATGAACCTCGCTGTGATTGCAGGAGGCCGTCGGGGGGCTGCTGTCATCTTCTTGTCCCTGGAACTGCCGCGACTTCCTTCTCATTGGCCGTGGGCAACCACCGCCAGAGTCGCGGACTTCTTCTTCGTGTCTGGCGGCTGGAGAGACGGAGAATACCTACAGGGGTCGGGTGTCAAATTTGGGCTTTTAAGCTGATGAACGGTCGGTGGCGTCGGGTGGACTGCAGCGTTGGGGTGAGGAACGGCCAGAACGGAGCTCCACCGGCCACCCGGACACAGGCTCGAAATTGGGAGGCTCCGAGGTCGCGTGCCCGGCCAGAACGGAGCTCCACCGGACACCCAGCCACGAGTTCAGAATCGGGAGGCTCCGGGGTCGCGCGCCCAGCGAGAACAGATCTCCGCCGGCCACCCAGCCATGGGGTCGAAAGCAGGAACCGGGCCGGCCGCTCCACTCGCTCAGGAAAGGAGGGGAGGAGGAGGAGAAGGAGGAGGAGGAGGGGGAGGGGAGGGGGCGTACGAGCATGAAGTCATTCGAGTAGCCGAGGATTTGGGCGCGTTGACGTCCTGATGGACGATGTCGCCGCCGGCGTCCGCCCTTGCGAGCGCCGCCGCCTTCACCCGCGCCCTGGCGCCCATCACCGCGCCTAGGGTGGGCCCTGGGTTGCCGGGAAGAAGCCGACGAGTGGAGGGATCAGCACAAGCAGCTCCGTCGACGGCTGGAGTGGCCGGCGGAATGGGGAGAGCCCTTTTATTTGCACTTTTAATAAAAAACGTCAGTTCGACAAAATGACATCATGAGTACAACCGCTCGAATTCATCAGTTCAAAAATGGTAATAGAATAATATTCTGTTACGTGTATATATATATATATATATATGAGTTTTTCACGTCCTCTACAACATTCACTTATTGATAATTTTTCAAGTTGACTTTTTCATCTAAGTGAATGTGATCGAACCCGTTCCCCCTCTATGCTAAACTCAACCCAGTTTGTTCACAAATTCTTCACGTGCGTTCTATTTGAAACTCGTTCAAAATCTTCACTGTGTCCTTGACAGCTGACGAATCTGCAAACAAAACGTTAAAATTTTCATATCTAATTCTTCGGCTTTTGCCTCTCAAATCGTTCCGCATCCCACGACAGGATTAAAATACTCACCCACGATCTAACACGATCTTCACTTCTCAGTACGTGGGTGACACATGTCGCTAGGATGGCAGGGGTCAGGGGCACGTTCGTCCAATTTCCTCAAACGAGCTGTTTTTTACCTCGGCTATAAATACCCCTCACCCTCCTCAGACCACATTTACTCCGCTTGATCTCACTCCCTCGCTCGACCTCTCTGACCTAGCACCGCCGTTACTCTCCATCGTTGTCGGTGAGGAAGAACTTCACTGTCTCGACGTCGTCGTCGTCGTACTCGCACCGCCCGCGAAAATCTTCACCTCTACTGTCATTGTAGCTGTCTCTCACCACCAAGTTAGGGCGTGAGAGATCTGGACTGACGAACTTCTCCACTTCAACTCCCAGTTCATCATGTTCTTTGCCAAGGGTAAATAAAATCTATTTTTACTGCCCTTGTTGATTCTGATGATTTCCTCAAAATCTTCAAAAGGTGTTTATTTCTTCAACTTCCATATCCTTAAACACCTAGTTGCATCTGTTCTTGATTTGTTTATCTAAGATGTGTTTTTCTTCAAGATTTCTCAATTGTGTGGATTTTCAATCTATACAACTCTGGAATCTAAGACAAGAACACTTAGTGAAATTCCTCAAGAAACCCATGGTCAAATTCCTCAAACTTGATTCATTTTAAACACAATTTTGAGAACACATATGACCTCTCCAAATTCTTCGCACCTATACTCTAATCATAGGTAACACATTTTCGCTGTTGAATCACTAGGTTCTCATCAATTTAACTCATTTGCAGCATTCCTCGAAGACAAATTGCATACCTCCTTAGAAACTTCAATTGTTCAAAATCCTTAGGTGTAGAAAATGGTAGATGGTAAGCGTCCATAGAAAGCAGGAAAGAGGCCTGAAACAAACACTGCTTTTGAAATCCCTGAAGAAATCTCTGATGAATATTGCACTCCTGATGAAGCCACCCATGGCAAGGAAAACAAAATTCAGCGCAAAGTGCGCATTCAGCGGGTTGAACGAAGATGGGCAAGAGAATGGAGGGAATATCGTTATGTCACTCCAAAATACATGAAGAAATTCGTTGTTAATCCTCCATGCCCAATACCTTCCTTGGCTCCAGGCCAAGAAGCAGATCCCTCTAGCATCAGAAGAGGTGACGAATTTCCCAAGGAATGGGCCAAGCGATAAGCTAAGTTGGCCAAAGTAGCAAAAGAAGCAACAAAGAAATTTAATGAAGACTCTGTTGTTGCTGCTGTTGAGGCCTCTACTAGCAAGCCCAAGAAGGCCATGCCGAAGAAATCAGCTATGAAGCCATCTTCCTCGGCTGCAATGCCCTCAAGGCCAAGTTCTTCAAAGCCCTCACGGCCAATTCCTTAGGAAACTTCTTCAAATGCAGCTCCATCTCCCTCAGTTGCAAAATCCTCAGGTGCACCTGCAAAGTCCTCAGCACTTGTGCATCTTGCCACGTGCCTGATGACCCACAAGTATATGGGGTCAACTGTAGACCTTTTTGATAAGTAAGAGTGTCGAACCCAAAAAGGAGCAGAAGGAAATGACAAGTGGTTTTCAGCAAGGTAATGTCTGCAAGTGCTAAAATTGTAAGTAGAGGAGTAGTTTGGTAGCAAAATAATTTGTAACGAGCAAGTAACAATAGTAGTAACAAAAGTGTAGCAAGGTAGACTAAACCTTTTGAGGCAAAGGACAGGCCAAAACAGTTTATTATAATAATCAAAGTGTTCTTGAGGGTACACGGGAATTTCATCTAGTCACTTTCATCATGTTGGCTTAATTCGTGTTCGGTACATTGATGATTTGATATGTGGGTGGACCGGTGCTTAGGTGTTGTTCTTACTTGAACAAACCTCCTACTTATGATTAACCCTCTCGCAAGCATCCACAACTACGAGAAAAGTATTAAGAATAAGTTCTAACCATATCATTAAACTTTTGGATCCAATCGGTCCCTTATGGAATAGGGCATAAACTGGGGTTTAAGCTTCTGTCACTCTCGCAACCCACCATTTAATAACTACTCCACAATGCATTCCCTTAGGCCCAAATATGGTGAAGTGTCATGTAGTCGACGTTCACATGACACAACTAAGAGAATGGCAACATACATACCATCAAAATATCGAACACATATCAAGTTCACATGATTCCTTGCAACATGATTTCTCCCGTGACCTCAAGAACGAAAGTAACTACTCACAAATGATAAACATTCTCAAGATCAGAGGGGAATTAAATAGCATAATGGATCTAAACATATAATCTTCCACCAAATAAACCATATAGTAATCAGCTACAAGATGTAATCAACACTACTAGTCACCCACGAGCACCATTCTATAGTTTCGATACAAAGATTGAACAGAAGAGATGAACTAGGGTTTGAGAGAAGTTGGTGCTGTGAAGATGTTGATGAAGATAGCCCTCCCCAAGATAGGAGAGTTGTTGGTGGTGATGATGATGATGATTTCCCCCTCCGGGAGGGAAGTTCCCCCGGCGGAATCGCTCCGCCAGAGGGCAAAAGTGCTCCTGCCCAAGTTCTACCTCGAGGCGGTGGCGCTTCGTCCCGAATGTCCTTTCCTTATTTTTTTTCTAGGCCAAAACGACTTATATACCAGAAGATGGGCACCGGAGGTGGGCCGAGGAGGGCAGCACCCACCAGGGCGCGCTTGGGCCTCCTGGCGCACCCTGGTGGGTTGTGCCCACCTGGTGGCCCTCCTCTAGTACTTATTTGCTCCAATATTCCTTAAATATTCCATAAAAAATCCTCGGGGAGTTTCAGATCATTTGGAGTTGTGCAGAATAGATAGCTTGGCGTAGCTTTTTCAGGTCCAGATTTCTAGCTGCCAGAATTCTCCCCCTTGGTGCATACCTTGCATATTATGAGAGAAAAGGCATTTGAATTACTCCAAAAAGCATTATTATACAATAAAACAACATAACTAACAGTAGGAAAACATGATGCAAAATGGACGTATCAACTCCCCCAAGCTTAGACCTCGATTGTCCTCAAGAAAAAACCGAAATAAAAAAACATGTCCACATGCTTAGAGAGAGGTGTCGTTAAAAACAAAAATACGGACATAACAGCATCATGTGACTTATTATAACAGTAGCAAACTTCAATATAAAACTTTTATTCTAGAACTTTTATCATAGACTTCTCATGAACAAGTGACAATTCATCACAACAATGAAGTATAAAGCATAAACTCTATTAGAAACCAACAAACTATGATCTCAGTCAACTTTGCAACTACAATTCATCATCTTTTCAGGAAGGGTCACGTATCGGAGCCTTTAGGCAGGTCCACATACTCAACTATCATTTAGTCTTCTATGATTGTTAAGACTCACCGCGTACACATGAGCAAAACGTTTCAACCAGACACAAAGAAAGATAGGGACTTATAGTTTCGCCTCCCAACACACTCACCTTCAGGGTGATGTCAACAATAATAACTTATGCCACCCATATTCAACTGGACATATGTCCCTAGATCTTTCCTCGCCACATGATGCTTGCCAAAGGAGAAAAATAAAAGGAATAGCGAGAAAAATTTGACTCTTGCATAAAAGTAAATACATGGAAGTAAAAGATAGGCCCTTCGCAGAGGGAACCAGAGGTTACCATGCACTTTTTGTTTGTATGCTCAACCCCTTAGTGCAACAGAACGTCATGTTATATTGCCCCTTGTGATGGCAACCTTTATTATGCAGTCTGTCGCTTTTATTCTTCACCATCACAAGTTCATACAATGCTCAATTTTCCCTTACACTAAATGATCTCACATTTTTATCACAATTTTTATTGCCCTTTTGGCACGGATGAAAACTTACTTGAAGGATCTTACTCAATCCATAGGTAGGTATGGTGGACTCTCAAACAAGATAGGGTTTAAGGGTTTTGGATGCACAAGTAGTATCTCTACTTAGTGCGGAATATTTGGCTAGCAAAGATAGGGGCAATTACCACATGTTGAAGGATCTATGACAATATGACATCTATGTGGATATGAACAAACATAAATCATTAAGTTGTCTTCCTTGTCCAACGTCAACAATTTTGGCATATAATATTTTGATGGGTGCTCACAATCACAAAAGATTTCCATGATAGTGTATTTATATGTGAATCTTCTCTCCCCTTATTAATTCTTTCATGTGTTGCATCATTGACCAATGCTATGTTTGTCAATCTACAATAAAATTTTCTACTTATACTTTTCCATGTGTAATGTCATCACTTACCATAAAATTAGCATATGATATTTTTCTTTTCTTTTCTTTCTTTTTATTGCAGCAAGAAAGTAAAGAAGGCAAAACTCAAACTAAACTTTATTATATCTCGCACACGATTACAAGGATTGATCACTAAGCAATCTAACAAAAAGCAAGGATCAAACTAAACTTTTATTCATCTGATAGCAAAAGATAACTATTGATCGAACTAAGAAAGTAAAGTCAAAAGATTGTGGAGATTGATACAATAATGGGGCACCTCCCCCAAGCTTGGTGAAAGCCAAGGGGAGTGACCATACCCAATACTCAGTTTTCTTTTGGTGGTGATGAAGAAGATGGTGGTGATGAAGTAGATGGTGGTGGTGCAAAACTAGAGGGTTTCCCCTTTGCTTCCTCCAGCTTCTGACAGAGAATAAAACTATCTATCCTCAACTCGTCGTTATCTATCTTGAGTTTTATTATCCTCTTGCATAACGCCTCCATGCTTTCGTTTTTGAAACGGGGAGGAACTGAGTCATATTCATCTTCTTCGGAGATCCAGCGATAGTGCCTCACATCCCCATAGGATTTGGGGTTTGCGATGAGGTCAGCAACATAGCTCTCACCCTCCGAGTCTTGGGACGACATTATTCCAGATCTAACAGGAAAACAGATAGAAAAGAAAACAGGAGATTTCTTTGCGATACGGAGGTTAACAGGTTCGGGAGGTATATATAGATTTTTTATCATGGGGACCAAGCAGAATGGAAGAAAAACGGAGATTGGAAAGTACCCGAGGTGGGCACAACCCACCTGGGCATGCCAGGCAGCCTGGCGCACCCTGGTGTATCATGCCCACCATGGTCACTTTCCTAGAAGTTTCTTATTTTCCTAATTTTCTAAATATTCCAAAACTGACAAAAATATTTTTGCGGATTTTTCGGAGTCCGTTTACTTACCGTATCACGTACCTCCTTATTTTCACGATTGTGGAGTGTTCTGGAAGGACTCTTTTATGTGTTCTTCCGGTGTCAAAGTTTGGATAACATTGCTTTCAACATTAATGGGTGTACCTGAGATATAGTGTTTTATTCGTTGTCCATTGACAACCTTCGGGTTAGTCCCTTAGGCATTATTTATTTTGATAGCTCTGGATTGATAGACCTCCATGATGACATAGGGTCCTTCCCATTTGGACAGGAGTTTCCCTGCAAAGAATCTGAAATGAGAGTTGTACAAAAGAACATATTCTTCGACTTTGAACTCACGCTTTTGGATTCTTTTGCCATGCCATCTTTTAACCTTTTCTTTGAATAACTTAGCATTTTCATAAGCCTAGGTTCTCCATTCATCTAATGAGCTAATATCAAATAAGCCCTTTACCCCAGCAAGTTTAAAATCATAATTGAGTTCTTTTATTGCCCAAAATGCTTTGTGTTCTAACTCAAGAGTTAAATGACAAGCTTTTCCATAAACCATTTTATATGGAGACATACCCATAGCATTTTTATATGTTGTTCTATAAGCCCAAAGTGCATCATCTAGTTTCTTAGACCAATTCTTCCGGGACCTATTAACAGTCTTTTGTAAGATTAGTTTTATTTCTCAATTGCTAAGTTCAACTTGACCACTAGACTGAGGATGATAAGGTGACGCAATTCTATGATTAACATCATACTTAGCAAGCATCTTACGGAAAACACCATGAATAGAGTGTGAACCACCATGAGTCATTAAATATCTAGGGAATCCAAATCTTGGGAAAATAACTTCCTTAAGCATTTTAATAGAGGTGTTGTGATCAGCACTACTGGTTGGAATAGCTTCTACCCACTTAGTAACATAATCAACAACAACCAAAATATGTGTATACCCATTAGAGGAAGGAAAAGGTCCCATAAAGTCGAATCCCCAAACATCAAATGGTTCAAAAGCAAGTGATTAATTCATAGGCATTTCTTGACGCTTACCAATATTACCTATTCTTTGGCATTCATCACAAGATGAGACAAACTTACGGGCATCCTTCAAGAGAGTAGGCCAATAAAAAACGGATTGCAATACCTTATGAGCGGTTCTGTCTCCCGCATGATGTCCTCCATAAGCTTCAGAGTGACATTTTGTTAGGATTTGTTCCTGTTCATGCTCAGGTACACAACATCTAATAATACCATCTCCTCCTTCTTTATAAAGATGTGAGTCATCCCAAAAGTAATGCCTTAAATCATAGAAGAATTTTTTCTTTTGATGGTATGTGAAGCTAGGTGGTATGTATTTAGCAACAATATAATTAGCATAGTCAGCATACCAAGGTGTACTATGAGAAACATTTATTGTAGCTAGTTGTTCATCACGGAAGCTATCATTAATTGGTTGTGGGCCATCAAGAATATTTTCAAGTCTAGACAAGTTATCAGCCATGGGGTTCTCTGCTCCTTTCCTATGAGTAATATGCAAATCAAATTCTTGTTGCAGAAGAACCCACCTAATGAGTCTAGGTTTAGCATCTTTCTTTTCCATAAGATATTTTATAGCAGCATGATCGGTGTGAACAATTACTTTAGAATCAACAATGTAAGATCTGAATTTATCACACGCAAACACCACTTATAAGAATTCTTTTTTAGTAGTAGCATAGTTTCGTTGAGCATTGTCTAGAGTTTTACTAGCATAATGAATAACATTTAGTTTCTTATCAACTCTTTTTCCTAGAACAACACCAACAACATAATCACTAGCATCACACATAATCTCAAAAGGCAAGTTCCAATCAGGTGGTGGAACAACAGGTGCAGTAATTAAGGCTTTCTTTAGTGTTTCAAAGGCTTCCATACAATCATCATCAAACACAAAGGGAATATCCTTTTGCAAAAGATTAGTAAGAGGCCTATAAATTTTAGAGAAGTCTTTGATAAACCTCCTATAGAAACAAGCATGACCAAGGAAACTATGAATACCTTTGATATCTTTAGGACATGTCATTTTCTCAATTGCATCAACCTTGGCTTTGTCCACCTTAATGCCTCTTTCAGAAATTTTGTGGCCCAAGATAATACCTTCATTAACCATAAAGTGGCACTTCTCCCAATTCAAGACAAGATTTGTTTGTTCACATCTCTGTAAAACTCGATCAAGATTGCTTAAATAATCATCAGAAGACTTCACATAAATAGAAAAGTCATCCATGAAAACCTCAACAATCTTTTCACAAAAATCAGAGAATATAGCAGTCATACATCGTTGAAAGGTAGCAGGTGCATTACATAAACTGAAAGGCATACATCTCTAAGCAAATGTTCCAAAAGGACAAGTAAAAGTGGTCTTTTCTTGATCAGATTGTAAAACAGGTATTTGTGAAAAGCTAGAGTATCCATCAAGGAAGCAAAAATGTGTGTGATTAGATAGTCTTTCTAGCATTTGATCAATAAAAGGCAAAGGGTAATGATCTTTTCTAGTATCTTTATTTAATTTTCTATAATCAATTACCATTCTGTAGCTCGTGACAATTCTTTGTGGAATAAGCTCATTCTTATCATTAGGAACAACAGTAATACCTCCCTTCTTAGGGACACAGTGAACTGGACTTACCCATCTACTATCAGCTATAGGATAGATTATACCTGCTTCTAGAAGTTTCAATATTTCTGTTCTTACCACTTCGTTCATTTTCGGATTTAACCAACGTTGGTGATCAACAACGGGTTTAGCATCAGGTTCCATATTAATCTTGTGTTGACATAGAGTGGGACTAATGCCCTTAAGATCATCAAGAGTATATCCAATAGCATCCATGTGCTTCCTTAGAACTTTCAATAATCTTTCTTCTTCATGTTCTGAAAGGTTAGCACTAATAATAACAGGATATATCTTCTTTTCATCAAGATAAGCATATTTCAAAGTGTCTGGTAATTGTTTTAGTTCAAACACGGGATCACCTTTAGGTGGAGGAGGACCTCCTAGAGGTTCAATAGGCAAATTGTGTTTAAGCAGAGGTTGTTGTTCGAAAAGGATTATATCTTTTCATTTCTTTCACACATATGCAAATCATTTTCATGGTCTAGCAAATATTGTTCCAAAGGATCTATAGGAGGCATGGCAATAGAAGCAAGACCAATAATTCCATCCTTACTAGGCAAATCTTTCTTATGAGGTTGTTCACTAAACTTGGAAAAATTAAACTCATGAGATTCATCACCAAATTTAACATCGACAGTTTGTTTCTCACAATCTATTTTAGCATTGATGGTGTTCAAGAAAGGTATACCAAATATAATGGGAGAAAGTCATCTTGTGGGGTGCTAAGAACAAGAAAATCAGTAGGGTATTTTATTTTCCCACACAAGACTTCAACATCTCTAAGAATCCCAATTGGTGATATAGTATCTCTATGAGCAAGTTTAAGAGTAGCATCTATGTCTTCTATCTCAGCAGGTGTTTTTTCATCTTTAATTTCTTGATATAGTGAGAAAGGAATAGCACTTACACTAGCACCTAGGTCACATAACACATGATAACAGTGATCTCCTATTTAACTGAGACAATAGGCATGCCAAGAACTGGTCTATGCTTATCTTTTCCTTCAAGTTTGGCAATTCTAGAAGCTTCACCACAGAAGTAAATAACATGCCCATCAATATTATCCACTAAGAGATCTTTAACCATAGCAACACTAGGTTCAACTTTGATTTGTTCAGATGGCTTGGGTGTTCTAACATTACTTTTGTTAACCACAGTTGAAGCTTTAGCATATCCCTTCATCCTAATAGGAAAGATTGGTTTTTCAATATAAGTAGTGGGGACAACTGGATCAACATTGTAAATGATAGTTTCTTATTTAGCTTTTACCGGTTCTTTAACTTCTTTAATTGGTGGGTGATATTTAAACCACTTCGCCTGACGGAGATCAACATGAGTAGCAAAAGATTCACAAAAGGAAGCTACCATCTCAGAGTCAGGTCCATATTTAGTGCTAAACTTTTGAAAAGCATCGGTATTCATAAAAGATTTAACACAATCAAACTTAGGTTCAACACCTAACTCTTTACCTTCGTCGAGTTCCCAATCTTCAGAGTTGTGTTTAATTATTTCTAAAAGATCCCACCGGAATTCAATAGTCTTGTTCATAAAATAACCAGTACAAGAAGTATCAAGCATGGATTGATCATTACGAGGAAGCCGAGCATAAAAATTCTGAATAATAATTTCTCTTAGGACCTCATGATTGGGGCATGAATATAACATTGACTTAAGCCTACCCCATGCTAGAGCGATACTTTCTCCTTCACGAGGCCAAAAATTATATATATAACTCCGATCACGATGAACAAGATGCATAGGATAAAATTTCTGATGAATTTCCAATTTCAAACGGTTCCAGTTCCAAGATCCAATATCATCGCATAGCCTATACCATGTCAATGCTTTTCCCTTCAAAGATAAAGGGAAAACATTCTTCTTAGATTCATCTCCGGGAAAACCTGCAAGCTTAAATAATCCACAAATTTCATCCACATATATCAAGTGCATATCAGGATGTTCGGTTCCATCTCCTGCCACTACAAAAAAATACACTTCCGTGATGATACGTGTTTGTCACAGTAGGTCGCGTTTTTTTGTCATGCATGTACATCCATGACAAATTTATGACAGAATCAAGATAGTCATACATGTCTTGTCGTAGAAGTGTTCAATGACATTACCAAAATTATCATCACGGAAGTGTTCACTTCCATGACGATAAATCGTGCGTCACAGAACTGCTTTCGTCAAGGGTGACCGACACGTGGCATCCACCGTAACGGAACGCCGTTAAGCTATCGGGTCGGGTTTTGGATCCGATAACCCGTTAACAGCCCCGACCAATGGGGATTTTCCACGTGTAAAATCATCATTGGATGGAGGAAACACGTGTCGGCTCACCGTTGGGACAGATGTCATCCACTCATTGGACAGAAGGCGCCTATGATACGTCGACATGTGGCACGGCCCAACAGAGGCCCATTCCTGTGAAAAGGCCGGCCCGTTTGACTTGGTCAAAAGGTGGCGGGCCGGCCCATGGAAAGCCTGTTAACGGCATGTTCACATATAGCCCATTTACAGCCCGCTAACCCAAGGCCCGTTACGCCCTATCCGAATTAGGCCCAGTAGCGTCATCAGGGCCATCCAATATGATTCCAGCCCGTTTTCACTTCTGGCCCATGTATGGCCCATGACGTCTTTCGGCCCATATGAGGCCCTATGTAACTCTTGGCCTATTAACGACCTGTGGTGAAACTGGTCCGCAATGAACAGTGTATCACTTTACACCCACTACCGGCCCGTGGTGAAACTGGCCCGTAATGAACAGGATATCACTTTATACCCATTAAGAGCCCATTATTCAGTTGGGCCGTTTCCAGCAAATGTTATCTTTTGGCCTTCTCAGAGCCCATTTATTCTTGGGCTCATTTCCAGCATTCGTTTACTTACAGCCCGTTACTGTCATTTTCTGCTTGTGGGCCAAATTCAGCCCGTGGTTACATCGGCCCGTTTGTGGTCCGCTAATACGTTGGGCCGTTTTCATAGCGTCATCAAATACGGCCTATTAACGATGGCCCGTTATGGTCATACGGCCCGTATAAGGCCCATTGAAGATACGACCCGTAGAAGGCCCATTGTTTCTACAGCCCGTAGAAGGCCCATTGTTTCTACGGCACGTAGAAGGCCCATTGTTTCTTCGGCCCGTAGAAGGCCCATTGTTTCTTCGGCTCGTAGAAGGCCTACTGTTTCTACGGCCCGTAGAAGGCCCACTATTTCTATGGCCCATAGGAGGCCCAGTGTCACTACAGTAAATATTAGCCCATGGTTATTGTGGCCTAGTTTTAAAAAGAACTGCACTTACTACAAGCAAACAAATAAACAAGACAACAAGGAAATAAATAAGCAAGCAACTTATGCTAGGCTATCACGACTGTTACACATATTACATCCACTGGGCATCAAAGTTCGCCACCAGTGCAAATATAGGGAACAAAGCAGCATATCATATACACTGGTTGTCAAAGTTGGCGACCATCACAAATAAACGCCGTAGCAAAACAAATCCAGAACTGAAACCACTTCAGAAGATCTCAAGAAACAATATCCTGGGTACCCATAATGCTGGCAAGATGCTTAGCAAGCTTATTAACTTTCTCTTGTTTGGCGCTTAAATCCTCCAGCGCTTGCTGTTGCACCAGAAAATATGCATCTGAATTCTGCAGGGACTTCCTCAGTCCTCCAGCTTCCTGTCGCAGCACATCTAATCAATGTCTTTCAACTTGAAGTTGAGACTGAAGAAGACGAACTGATTCAGGCAGCGAGTTCGAAGAGCTTGTGCCAGCAGTAGTGGCCAGTAACTCGAACACTACATCAAGACAGGACTTTTGGGTTCCCTCAATGTCGTCAAGATAGTTTTTATCAGCTTTCTTGGAGACCAACAGGGATGTCTCACTATCTTGAACCTTATCTGCATTACTTCCTTTACCATTGGATAACGCGGTACTGTTCTCCAATATTTTGTCCGCATTCTAAAATAGAAACAAACAGACACATCACATGTTTACCATGTTGTATATGAAACTCATTTTGGTAATTGAGTTCAGTAGTAAAGTGGACAGGATAACAACATGAAACAAACATATATCTATGTGCTATGGTCACTTTATGGTCTATATCATTCTAGTTTTTGTTGCCAAATCAAGATAGAGACATAGTTCAAATAATATTTGGTCAAGACAAAGCATAATAGACAGAATATAAGTGTGGGTAACTATAGAGCAATAACAACACTTGTAATGGGCATGACATGAGAACATAACTGTTTATTCAATTGAGACTGAAATCAACATGGAGCAGGTTACAACAGCAAGCCAGTTAAAGAAACAGGTTTAAAACATACCTGTTGCACCATTGGAGTTTCAATTCCATCCTTCAAATTTGAAAATAGTTGGTATGAGTAAATACAGTAATGCAAGAGCAAAGGAGTATGAACCATAGCTACAGAACCTGACCTGAGAACAAATCTTCTTCTCCTTTAAGTGTTGAGTTGGGATTCGGAGTGGTGGTCCTCGTGCTTTGGGCACTGCAGTTCCCTTACTAACCGCTCGTGTTTGGGTGCTCTGTGGTGGAGACGGTGCTGTGTCAACTAGAACTGGGTTACAATCTACCGGGGTTGGGGTAAAAAGGGGTGTAGCTGGTTCTCTGTCCAACTGGGTAGGGGTACAATCTGCGAGAGTCTGGGTTATGTGTGGTGGATCTGGTCCTTGGGCAAGTACAACCGTGGTTCTATCTGCATCAACTGGTAGCACTATCTTTTCTGAAGACCATGTTGTTACTCCCTTAGATACTGCCATCACGCTCTCCAATTCAAATTGCTGATAAACAAGAAAAGTAATTGAAAGTATAGACATTATATGATAGACAGGTGCAATGGATAGTGGGGAATAAAAGAGGGCATGAAATAATTCATATTTATGTTGTCTAACCAAACAGGATAGCATGACACAATTTCACATATATGATGGCTAACTAAACAGGATAGCATGACACAATTTCACATTATGATGGCTAACTAAAAAAGATGGAAATACATAGTTCAAAATATGAGACTATGTAAATAGGATGACATGACATAATTATATAATGTGTTTATTAAATAGGTTGGCATGCCATAATTCACATATATTCATGGATAGAATGCCATAATTCTAAATATGATGACTGTAAACACTAAACAGAATGAGATGATATAACTATATGATGTCTTTATTAAATGGGTTGCCATGCCATAATTCAGATAGATGATGTGTATGTACTATGTAAACATGATGGCATGATATAATTCAAATATATGATTTATATAGTAAGCAAGTAAGCAGATGGCAATCTATATATGATGTAAAAACATAGCAATGCAAGACAACATGCATGACATGGGTAATATAACCATGCCAACTTTGAGCATAGACCTCACGGGGGAGATAGGACTGGTCATTAGTCTCTGAATCCTCCTCTGAGGAGCTCTCTGTAGCCAGCAAGATGTCTACTTCAGCAGGTCGCATTGTCTGCTCTTAATACCTTGTTTCCACTCCAGATACTTCCATCACTGCTTCAAATGGCTAATGCACAGGAAGAGTAGTTGAATATACAAACATTGTCGACAAATGGAACACGTAATACAAAAAAATGATAGCATGATATAATTCACATACATGATGATTGGCTAAACAGCATGTCATTGCATAATTCACATATATAATGCCTTTGCAACAAGATAGCATTGTATAATTCACATATATAATGTCTTGCAACAAGATGGCAATGCATAATTCACATATATGGTAATTAGACACTAAACAGGTGGCATTCACACAAAGCATGTCTAAACTAATCAAACGGCATAGCAATGCGAGAAACCATACGCACGATATGAGCAACATAACCCTGCCAAGTTAGAGCATACACCTCGGGGTGGGAATAGGACTAGTCATCTGTCTCTGAATCCTCCTCTGAGGAGCTATCCGTAACCAGCGAGATATGCGCTTCGTCAGATAGCATAGTCTGTTCAGAAGACCTTGTTTTCACTCCAGAATTTGCCATCACCGTGTCAAATGGCTGATGCACACGAAGAGCAGTTGAATGTACTAACACTGTTGACGAATGTAATATGTAACAAAAAAAGATGGCCTGATATAATTTACATATAAGATGACTGGCTAAGCAGGATGGCATTGCAAAATTCACATATATGATGCCTGGCTAAACAAGGTAGCGTTGCATAATTCACATAAACGATGAATAAACTAAAAAGACAGCATTCGCACAAAGGATGTCTAAACTAAGCAGATGACATATTTGATGTATAAAGTAAGCAATGCGAGACACCATATGCATGATATAACCAACATCAGCATGCCAAGTTAGAGCGAAGACCTCAGGGGGTAAATAGGAGTTATCTTCTCCTTCTGAATCCCCCTCAGAACAGATATCTTCCTCTCGATTACAATCCGAAATGTGTGGAGGGGGGGCTGCCTTTGCGCCTACCATGGAGCGACCTCTGCATGAAATTATATCGCCATGCAAGGCTCGTCTCTTTTGCTCTACATGTTCAGTTCCATTGTTTACAATAACTGTCATGCATAGGAATAAAACATAGTGAGATTATGTAAGGAGTGCATGCAGAAATCCAGAGTGATGGTAGCAACATGTGGATAGACCCAAAACCAATAATAGCACGCAGATAATGGCTTCAGTTAATAAATACAGATAATGGCTTCTTTACTGTTTGTTTCCCACCCAACATGAAACTCATAGTAGACACCGGAGATTAACCAGATAGTAGATAGATACTATTGACAGTGGCCCCGATATGTACCCCACAACCATTTAAAAACTCAAGTTTGACCATTAGTTTGGAGCTGACTCAGAGTCTAATCGGTGAACAGGACGATAAAGTAACATGTAATATTAAGCGATGCATAACGTAAGCAGACACGAAAGAGTGCGACCTCTCTTGCGGACCCGTGTAGTCCTCGAGGTCATCTGCTCGGTTGATGATGGTAATACAGTTTTCATGGCTGCCAACGGCGGGGAAGAAGATCTGAGGCGGCGAAAGACCGTCTGGAGGCCGGATCCCTGCTCTCCTGGACCCTTCTGTCATTGGAGCAGCTGAGCTGGGGTGGACGACGGCGCAGCAGGACCGGGACAAACCACGCAAGGTTTTCTTTGACAACTATCTATAAGAGAAGGAATTCTGTAAGGGCTCGTTTGAATTGGAGGATTCCAACAATGCAGGGATAGGAAATAGACAGGAATAGGATAGGAATGCACGTGCAAAACAGAGAATTTAAAAACACAGGATTTCTGCCCATCTGGGTGTTTGATTCACAACAATTGGAAGATCACAGGATGCAAAGAAGCATGGTGAGATTAAGTCAAACCACACGAAAATGTACGGTTATAATGCTATTCTGCTACTATCTCTTAGTCTTGTGCTTCATGAATAGGAATTTGAAAAGGAGGACAAGTGAAAATTAAAATTCCTACATTTTTTCTTTCAAGGAGACACTAAAGGAACAAATCCGTGTGCTCAGTGGACAATATATATAACATGTAGAGTAAAAAAGAGATGCAACAAGTGTACAACCTCTTCGGCGAAGCCATGTCGATCTCAGCGTGATTGGGTTGGCCGGTGAGGATGCTCTGGCTGACTTTGCTGTTGGAGGAGGGGAAGATCTTAGGCGTTTGGAGATGGAGCCCGAGGTACTGCTCCGCTGTGATGGAGGGTTTCGTCATTGGAGCAGCTCCGGTGAGTTGTACGACGCCGAGGCTGAAACAGGACAAGAGAGACAACGAACAACGTTAACCCGTGTGGAATTCTAATAGCATCTCCAATACATGACGTAAAATACATAACCACAAAGTGCTAGATATAAAACACATCAGCCGCTCATCTCTGAACTTAACTGTCGAAACTGAACTTAACTGTCGAAACTGAACCTAACCGTCGAAACTGAATTTTGTTGTTGAAACTGAATTTCGCTGTCGAAACTGAACGCACTAGCAAGGTGAGGCTACACGTCGGTCGACTGACTTTTTCATCTCTGGTCAGTCGATTTTGCAGCCGTTGGATACGAAATCAAGGGCATGCGGTTCATCTTCAACCTCCACCCCCCTGAGCCGCCAGCCACCACCGGCCAAACAGTACCCCCCGCCGTCCATGGCCGGCGGTGCCCCGCCCCGCCCGCCCCGAAAACACTCCCCACCGCCGGTCCTCTGCCGCCCCGGCCATCCCTCTATGCCCCCCCGTGCCGAGCTTTTTCTCCGGAGATCCCCACGCCACCGCCCCGCCACCGCCGGCGACCACCGCCCCCATCCTGAACCCTAAGATAGATAGTGGGGTACCTCTCCGGCGAGCCCCATCCCTGCTGCGGCTGGTTCTTCCTTCACCCCAGCGAGCCCACCCCTTGGAAATCGACTGACCCAAAAGTCGATTCAGTCGACTGAAGTGTAGCCAAATCGGAGCAGCATCACAAGCAAGAGTAAGAGCGAGAGCAGCAGCGCGAGCAAGAGCAGACCAGGCAGGGGACCGAGAGCAAGAGCAGAGCAGCAGCGCGAGCGAGAGCTAAAGCAGCATCAGCTCCTACTGATTTAGACGTCGCCGTTGAGGGAGCGATGCCGTGGAGGAAGTGGCCGGCGATGCCGCCGTGGATGGAGCCGCGCCGTGTCAGCTCGGGACCGAGCGCCGGCAGCACCGTGTGATCAAATCAAGAAGAAAATGCGGCGATTAGTGTACAACCTCTTTGGTGGCGCCGATTAGGCTATAGCTTCATCGGAGGAAATGGTGATGATGATGCTCTTCCAGTGGTGCAGGTTAAGACGGTGGTGTGGGAATGGAGGTGGCGCGAAAGATGAGGGGAACGTCAGGGCACCTCCTTGGAGGTGGAGGACGGGGTGGCTGAACTGGCGGGACGATGAGATCGACGACGGATCCTCATCTGGTACGGTGGATGAGGGACGTCGAGGTGTTGCTGTGGATGACGTCGTCGGGGAAGAAGCTCCGGCTGGGTGGCGGACGGAGCAGGGTGTGGGGTTTCGTCACGGGTTTTCGCGGCCTCGGTGTACGAATGGGTGGGCGGATGGTATGGCAGTGGGAACCATGGCTTAGAGACGCGCTTCTCCGAAATGTGGGGTAAGTTACGAAAGTACCCCCCACCGATTTTGAGGCGGTTCTTTCGGTTCAGGGGTACCACGGGCATTTCGCGTGTCGGGATTTCACAGGAGGTGGGAGTTTTCGCGCGTGTTGTAATTTCGTAATAGCAAGGCGCGGGTTGAGATGGAGGGAATTTTCGGAGCACAACGAGACAAAGATATATCTTAAATATTTCGGGCTAACAAGGCGCGGGTTGAAATTTCCGGACAAGCCTAACGTGTACTGTACCAAATCAATGCGCACTACAAATGTCATTCAAAACTTTGAATTCATGTTATGTTCAATTAATATTTCGCTACGTGTATAATGCATGCAACCTACTACTCAAATGAACGTTTTAGTGCATTCCAAACGTATATACTACCACTTCAATATGAACTAAATTTGAATAAGATCTACAGTAATGATTGTTGTGAAGTCAAAGCATTTGAATTCATTTCTCTGTTTTAATAAGATCTACAATCATCATTATTGTCAAGTTAAACCATCGTTTGTGTATTATCTTCACAGCACACCACATGATCAGTATCGAGTTACATATGAACTATGTGTACTATCTGAACTTGAACTAGATTTTTTGAATCCACTTTATTTTGATTTCAAATCACATTACATTTCTAGCTCTAGCTAGATCTTCATAATCTAAACCATGTCTCATATGTATAATGTGTTTATCACATTATGTATGGTGCCCCATCCCCTACGCCTACAAGTATTTAGATGTGAGTTGCAAACACCACACATTACCACAAATTCAAATAAAATGTGAGAATGTTCGATATATAGTATTGTTTAGATTGCTCGATATTCAGTTGTAAGCTGCAAACGCCGCACATTATCACAAATTCAAATAAAATGTGAGATTGTTTGATGTATAGTATGGTTTAGATTGTTCGGCATTTAGCTGTGAGTTGCAAACGCCATGCATTATCACATTATGGTATAACATGTGCACAGCACGTGTATCACTGCTATATTCATGCATGCAATGTTTAAAACACTATGATCTCCTATTCAAATATATGAATCCGCTTTCATATCAAATTATGATCTTTGTTAGTCTCTTACACCCACACAGTCCTCTAACCTTTGTAGCTACCACTAACTTTCTCTCGTGCATGCACATGCCCTCCTCGCCCTCCCCCTCCATCGGCATTCTATCCACCGGGCACATTCATTTTTTCCTTTAGGTCGTTCTCCCAGAGTCTCCACAACTCCTTTCCGACACACACCGATCGATAAACCTCTCCAGCGATGCCTGCCTACAGCATACACACACAGCTTCAATCTCCTCCTTTATGTGTCCTTGCCTTGTGTCTCTCATATGGTCAGACACACGTGTAAACTCTCACCCCTCTTTTAATCGATCTCACAACCGCACACTCCTCCCCCTATCCAGCTAGTAGTTGGGCCTCTCGCACCACCTCCTAGCTCCATTCTCTCTGTCTATCCGTCTCGCTGGGCCTTACTTGCCTCTAACAAATGGACGTACACCGACCGATCTCTCGCTATACATATAGCCAGCTAGGTCCTTATAACTCGTTTTTACCCACACATCGATCGATCTACCTCATTAGTTGTGTCTCTCCCTTCCTCCGACAAACAACAATTGATCTACCGATCTAGTTAGGTTTGCTTACCAAACACATGGTTCCCCTTCATCATCCATGGATGCGTCCCGACAGATCTATCACGCAGAGGCACACACAGAAACACATCCCCACTCTTATTGATAACATTGCAGTTCCACCCTCAGTTTGTCTAGTAGGCCTCTCCCAACATCTCCGAGAAGCAACTCCATCACCCATCCAACACTCTACCCCTCTCCCTCCCTCTCCCTCCCTCTCTCTCTCCTCTCTCTCTCTGTCCCATCATATTTCCCATCCTTCAGTTATGTATGGATGTCGACCGATCTCCCTCATGACATAGCTGGGTCTCTCCTTCTCAACACATATACGAGTCGTTCTACCTCTATAGTTAGGCCTCTGCCTACCCCTCCCCCCACCCCCTACCCCACACACACCGATACATCAAGTGCTCTAGTCATGTCTCCCTACCACACACAAACTTGACATGCGCCCTCTAACGTTTCGGTAGGCCAGTCGCCCTATATCTTTGACTTGCACACACACACACACACGCAATTTCGATGGCTCTCTTCATCGATCTCGCACCCACCCGTACTTGATCCTCTCTTCGACTCTATCGATAGCTATGACCCCTCCCTCTCCTCTCATGGATTCCCCGACCCTCTATGTATGATATGGATAGGCCTCCATTTCACACACATTGCATGCAAAATTTTGTTTGAGATGTCATCGACACATATTCCCACAAATCATTCACGAAATCAACCCCACCCCACCCCATCCCCCACCACAAAACAAAAAACACTCACGAACGTGGTTTGTATCTCTCACACACACCCACGTAGGTGGGGGACATGCATGAAGAGAAGAGGTGCATGCATGGCGCACGTACTCCCGTCTCTTTCCCAACCACACCCGCGCGGGTACACGGTGGAGCTCATTTCTGTATGAAAAAGGCAGCCCACATGGTAATTTGGCACGTGTACTGGTTGTCCACTTGGTGGAGGGAGGATCGTCTACCACGGGTGAACAAACAAATTGTGACTTGACGCGTTATGTTAAATTAAAAAAAGAGGCAAACCATGTGGGGCCTACCTTAGAGGCAAGGCTCTATACACTGGAGTACTTTTAATGTGTCCCGTCAACTCACAGAACGAGGAGAAGCTTGCTTAGTACACCGTCTCCCCCGCCCACGGGCGCGGTGGCTCGCAGGATGAGGTGAAGCTTGCTCCTCCCTCGCCCACGTGCGCGGTGGCTCACAGGACGAGGAGAAAATTTACTACTCCCTCCATTTACTACTCGTCCCTACTACCTTGGTTATAGAGATTATATCATATTGTTTGGAATATATATGTCCTTAGTAGATTTCAATATGAACTACTAGTACATACCCCAAACACTGATGTATATAGACGTATTTTAGAGTGTACATTCACTCATTTTGCTCCGTATGTAGTAGCACTCTCCCTCGCCCCTCGACCCTCGCCCACGTGGTGGACGTGCAGCAGTTCCTTCGGTCTCATATAGCCAGAACGATATATACTGCACTACCATTATTGCTCGACTTCACGAAGAGGCGAAGAGCCAAACGCAAGGTTAATATTTTGGAGATGCCAAGCGCAAGGTTATAGGATAACGAGTAGTAGGTGCCGCGTCATTTATAAATATATATTTTTTCTTCAGTGGCACGTACGCAATATGATAGGTTCATATGGAGAGAAAAGGAAACCGCTCCACTATATGAATAGTCAGGACGGGCCAGCCTACACGGTTGCTTGCTGGGGTTGCTCTCTTCACACTCTCTCGCACAAAACGACTGTGGCCACATCTCTAACATCCCGGCGGATCACGTCCGCTTGGGGAAGGGGTGGATGCTTAGTGTAGATGTGGTGTCCGTCGCCGACGGCGAAACCCACTGTCGGCACGTCTCGATCAGGGGTCCCCGCCATTCTCTCTCACAAAGCCGGTGAGGTTGCCTTCGTCCCTTGCTCACTGCCGCGACGTGGGCAGTTGCCGCCTCCCGCCGCCATCCTCAAGGTCGAGCTACGTCCCTCAGGTACAACTCCCTCTACAGCCTCCTGCTCCTGCCGCTTCGCGGCGATCTGCTCCTCTGCCTACAGGTGCTCCTGGAGAAGATGGTGGTTGTAGGCGGCGTCGGCCTGCGCCTCCCGGAACTGCTCCTCACGCATCTGCCTCACCCTGTCCATATATTGGGCATGGGCCTCGCTGATGGCCATGGTGCAATGCACCGGTGAGGATGGCGCGGAGGAGGGGGTTGGCGCTGGATCATCAACTACCATGTTCTCCATTGGGACGTCGTCGTCCTCTAGCTGCCTGCCGGCCAGCCGGTCGGCAGCAATGGCTGCTATCTCCTTGTGGTCCGTCGCCCGCCCGTCCCAAAGAGCGCTGGAGCGCGAGGAAGCCATGGTGGGCAGTAGTGGTGTGGACAGGAGAAAGGCAACGGATGCGGATGACTGCGGCTATGGCCGACGCAGCAGTTTATATAGCAATGGTGGGCGAGCGGAGGGACGGACGTGTGACGCCGGAGTAGCCGCCTCGGCAACCGCGTATCATTAATGTGTGCGGCAGATGGGCGGACGGACGGCACTTGTGTCGTTTGAAGGCGGAGCAATAGCCTGCACTGGGAAGCGGGGCGGCCGGTGCTGACTGTTTCGGGCGGAAAGCGCGCGCGGGCGAGGAGATCACTTTACTTGGATAGGATGACAATGGGGACCCACCAGGTCCATAGCCTCACGTACGCAATTGCCTCCTTATATATATATATAATTTATTTTGCTTCCTCCTGGTTTCCTGACATCACGGTCCCACACCATTGTCTACCTATGTACTCCCTCCTTTCCGGTTTATAGGGCTTATCTGAAAATTTTAGTTTTTGCATTTTATAAGGCTCAATTTGGTTGTTTTCCATCACATGTTCAGATTCCAAGGTGCATTAAATTATTGCATGCAAGTATTAAGAGAAAATTGATCAATGCATGTACTTTATGCATGCATGCATTGCAATTAATGCATTGATAAACATAATTTTTTGAGGATAACAACAACAATAATTAGGTGCTTTTGCAAAACTATAAAAAGTATTCCACCACTCGCCATCTACCTTGATTGGTGAGATTTTTGAATTGAGCATTATAAACCGGAAAGGAGGGAGTAGTCAATAAACGAGAGAATTGCACAAGAAGCGGCCGATAGCTGGGACCAAGCAGCTCGAGCAGTATTTGTGTTTTTGAGGTGTGAGCACTGCAGAGTTTTTTGATGTTTACCCCAGATATTAATTTTTCTCCTCTGAACAACAAAGAAAACATCGCTGCAGGTATTAATTGGGCGGGCTGTGGCCCGTCTAGCCCAGGCCAGATATCCAGCCCAGATATTAATTTTTTTTCAAGCTAAAAATGGCTAGCCCAGCTATACTTTTTTTAGGAATACCCATGCAAGGTCAAGTTGTTATTCTCCGCCCCGCTGGGCTGCAAATCTTTCCTAGGAGGGATGCATTAGGCTTAACAAGAAAATGGGCTTTAAGAAATAATAAATGGGATGTAATTATAAAAACTAGGTAGTAACTATAAAAAAATGCACCAAACAGTGATTACTTTATAAAATATTATTTTTGGAATATTGAAAATTTTAATTTCATTAATTGTTGCGAGCGGAATGTTTCGTTGGATTTTTAGGCAATATAAATTTATATTGAAATTGTATTTAATCTGACTAAAATTTCGGGATAAAAATATTCGGATCCCATCAAAATGTGGGAAATTTTATTAAATTCTGTTTTGAACGGTTGGTTGAAATGGGCTGTACTTTTAACAAACTGTAAATGGGCTGTAGTAAATTCCATTAGAATTCAAAAATGGGCTACACATTCTTACAAATCTAAATTGGCTATAAGTTCTCTGCCACACACTTTTGGCCTTACTAAGTTGACGCGTCCCCTAAAAAACAGAGTTGACGGGTATGCAAGGCTTTGTCAACTTATAGTCAACACACGGTTCTAGTAGCAATGTCCGTTGGATGTCCATCCAATGGATGTCGTGCTTCTTCTTCAATCTCGGATATTCTAGGTTCACCTGCCCAAAAAATGATTCACCCCCCTGACATATGGGGCGCACCATTTCGGAAGCTGACCTGTGGGCCTACTAAGTTGACATACGAAGGGCTTTGTCAACTTAGTCAATATAAACGATTCTATCTGCAGTGACCGTACGATGTCCATCCAACGGCCGTTGTGCTTCTTCAACCTCTGCTCTTCTTGCTCCAGCTGCCCAAAGCAGCGCCGGTTGTGCCGCCAGCTCCTGCCTCCCGTGGCCGGCTGTGCTGCCGTGGAGGCCTCATCGGCCCTACTACTCCCACCGCTGGCCAGGCCATCCCTTCACTCACCCACTGACCCACACCCCCCTGTTATTCTGCGGCGACTGCAGCGCAGCCGAACCAGTGAACCATCGTACTCCTCTCCACGTGTGCATCCACTGCCGCATCTTCCCCGGCTCCGCGTCCCCTTCCTAGGCCTCGCCGTCGTCCACCACCGTGGTGCTCTCGGCACGGCGTGGTCAACATGGTCAAGGAACGGTTTCCATCGGACATGGACTGTACGTGGAGAGGCTGACAGCTGGGTCCACGGCAGCCGCAAGGAAGTGCCTCCTTATTACGTGCAAAATAATTTTTCCTCCACCTAACAGCAGGGACCCACCAGACGGGCCACCGTATTTCACGAAAAAATGATTCACCCCCTGACTACTGGGACCCACGAGCTACATCTTCGCACGCAAGGAAATGCGTCCGGGAAAAAAACGATTCGCCCCCCTGACTGCTGGGACCCACCAGCTACATCTTCGCACGCAAGGAAGTGCGTCCAAAAAAAACGATTTGCCCCCCGACTGCTGGGACCCACCAGCTACACCTTCGCACGCAAGGAAGTGCGTCCGAAAAAAAAACGATTCACCCCCCTGACTGCTGGGACCCAGCAGCTACACCTTCGCACACAAGGAAGTGCGTCCGGGCAAAAAAAATGATTCGCCCCCCCCCCCCCCCCCCGACTGCTGGGACCCAGCAGCTACACCTTCGCACGCAAGGAAGTGCATCCGGGCAAAAAAATGATTCGCCGCCTGACTGCTGGGACCCACAAGCTACATCTTCGCAGGCAAGGAAGTGCCTGACAGTCGGGACCCACCTGGTCGAAGCATACGTAGCATTGTCAGCCTGGTCGCGAACGTGTACGTACATACTGGTCGATGTAGAGGCGCGCACGTGTCGTAGTAGAGGCGCGCACGTGTCGTAGTAGAGGCGCGCACATAGCATGTACATGTACGTAAAGTGGCGAGGGTGCAAGAAAGAAAATACGGCCACATACGTACATACGGGCAGGGTCTCTAATGCCTACTCGCGCATACGTACATGGCTGGGTCGGAACGGAGAAACAGCGTCGTCGTCGTGTTCATGGGGAGGCTACGGAATGCGTCGTGTTCATCGGGAGGCAACGGAACGCGTGGGAGCCAACCGGCTGGGTCGGAACGGAATGCATGGTCGTGTTCATCGGGAGGGCTTGGACGGAATAGGCGATGGAAACGAGGCCTGGCGTACCGCACAACGGAGGAAACGGCCTTGTGTTCGACCGGCCATTTTTGAAACGGGATCCTATTCATCGGGGGGGGGGGGGGGGCGTCTAGCGTACCGCAAAACGGAGGAAACGGACCACCTACGGTCGAAATGGGGTCCTGTTGATAGGGAGGGGCATGGCGTACCACAAAACGAAGGAAACAGACTTGTGTTGGAGCGCTACGGTCGAAACGGGGGTCCTGTTGATTGGGAGGGGTGTGGCGTACCGCAAAACGGACGAAACGGACTTGTGTTGTAGCGCTACGGTCTAAACGGGGGGGAGGGGGAGGGGTGTGGCATACCGGAAAACGGGACTCCACGGGATACTGTTCATCTCCACCGTCGACCTCCTCCAGCCTCCACGGGCTACCGTCGATCTCCTCCAGCCTCCACGGGCTCCTGTTCATCCAGCCTCCACCGTGCGCTACTCCACCGGCTATTGTTCAACCACCCCTCCACGGGCACCCCTCCACCATCTACTGTTCATCCAGCCCTCCACACCATGGGGTCCTGTTCAACCACCCCTCCACGGCCACCCCTCCACCGTCTATAGTTCATCCAGCCCTCCACACCACGGGTTCCTATTCATCTAGAGGCAACGCCACCTCTCACTGTTCATCCAACCCCCCCCCCCCCCCCGCAATGCTCACTGTTCATCCAATCGATCGACTTCAGTTAGCAGCAGTAGCAAAGGAATCGCTCCATCGGGTTCAGTTAACAGCCATCAATCAATCGCTCGGGTTCAGTAACGCGTAGCCTACAGTGCAATCGCTCGGGTTCAGTTAGAGCCCAACGCCTCGCTCAGCTTCAGTTAGAGCCAACAACTCGCACACACACGCGCGTACGTACAAGAGAAACGCGCATCGCTCGGCCCCCGACCTCCCACTGTAACCGGCAACTCCCGAAATTTTCCTCCCCCTCGCTTCTACCACGGTTTTTTCCGTCATGGACGGCCCAAAGAATGTCATGCAGCTGCGTCTCCGGCCCGCCCAGGACGAAAAGCCCATTTTCTATCATGATTTTTTGTCATAGAAGTAGGAGCCCACCACATCTATGATGATACCGGGTTTTGTCACAATTATCGTCATAGAAGTGTCATATGTATGACAGAAAAAAAATTCGTTCGACCCAAAATGTCACGGATGTGTCTTTTTTTTGTAGTGTGCATAAGGATTAGCTAGAAGTTGTTCTAACATACCCGAAGGAATTTCATATTCAATATTTTCAGTAGGTGCAGTAGGTTGAGGGGTGACTGATTGTGGTTCCGGTCGAGGTGAAGATACCCCAAGCAAACCCCTCAAAGGATTGTTTTCCATAGTAGCAAGTGACAATAAATTTCAGCACATAGTAATAATGTTTCCTTACCGATTTCCACTTACCAAGAGCGCTTCACTCCCCCGCAACGGCATCAGACAATTGCCTTGATGACCCACAAGTATATGGGGTCAATTTTAGCCCTTTCAGATAAGTAAGAGTGTCAAACCCAATGAGGAGTAGAAGGAAATGACAAGTAGTTTTCAGCAAGGTAATGTCTGCAAGTGCTAAAATTGTAAGTAGCGGAGTAGTTTGGTAGCAAGATAATTTGTAACGAGCAAGTAATAATAGTAGTAACAAAAGTGCAGCAAGGTAGCCCAATCCTTTTGAGGCAAAGGACAGGCCAAAACGGTTTTTTATAATAAGCAAAGTGTTCTTGAGTGTACACGGGAATTTCATCTAGTCATTTTCATCATGTTGGCTTAATTCGTGTTCAGTATTTTGATAATTTGATATGTGGGTGGACCGGTGCTTAGGTGCTGTTCTTACTTGAACAAACCTCCTACTTATGATTAACCCTCTCGCAAGCATCCGCAATTACGAGAAAAGTATTAAGAATAAATTCTAACCATACCATTAAACTTTTGGATCCAATCGGTCCCTTACGGAATAGTGCATAAACTGGGATTTAAGCTTCTGTCACTCTCGCAACCCACCATCTAATAACTACTCCACAATGCATTCCCTTAGGCCAAAATATGGTGAAGTGTCATGTAGTCGACGTTCACATGACACCACTAAGGGAATGGCAACATACATACCATCAAAATATCAAACACATATCGAGTTCACATGATTACTTGCATCATGATTTCTCTCGTGACCTCAAGAACGAAAGTAACTACTCACAAATGATAAACATGGTCAAGATCAGAGGTGTATTAAATAGCATAATGGATATGAAAATATAATCTTCCACCAAATAAACCATATAGTAATCAAATACAAGATGTAATCAACACTACTAGTCACCCACGAGCACCAATCTATAGTTTTGATATAAAGATTGAACACAAGAGATGAACTAGGGTTTGAGAGGAGTTGGTGTTGTGAAGATGTTGATGAAGATAGCCCTCCCCATGATGCGAGAGTTGCTGGTGATGATGATGACGATGATTTCCCCCTCCGGGAGGGAAGTTCCCCCAGCGGAATCGCTTCGCCGGAGGGCAAAAGTGCTCCTGCCTAAGTTCCGCCTTGAGGTGGCGGCCCTTCGTCCTGAATGTCCTCTCCTTATTTTGTCTAGGTCAAAACGACTTATATACCAGAAGATGGGCACCAGAGGTGGGCCGAGGAGGGCAGCACCCACCAGGGCGCGCCTGGGCCTCCTAGCGCATCCAGGTGGGTTGTGCCCACCTGGTGGCCCTCCTATAGTACTTATTAGCTCCAATATTCCTGAAATATTCCATAAAAAATCCTCGGGGAGTTTCAGCTCATTTGGAGTTGTGCAGAATAGGTAGCTTGGCATAGCTTTTTCAGGTCCAGATTTCGTGCTGCCAGAATTCTCCCCCTTGGTGCATACCTTGCATATTATGATAGAAAAGGCATTAGAATTACTCCAAAAAGCATTATTATACAATAAAAACATAAATAATAGCAGGAAAACATGATGTAAAATGGGTGTATCAGTGCCAACAGACATCTGGAATCTCAATTGCTTCAGGAGCCTCTGCAAGTTCCTCGGCTCCGCCTCAATCCTCAACAGGTGCAACCTTGCTGACGAAAAAGGCTACTGCTGGACGCGACACAAGGCCCAGTCCTCACAAGAAGATGGTTGTCTTTCAAGTTCCGCCAAGTGATGATGAGGCTGATGATGAAGAACTCGCCGAGATCATAAGAGACTGATAACAAAGAGCTGCTAGAGCCAAAGGCAATGTTGTGCCTCTCTTACTGGACCCAAAGAAGATCTTGGATTTCATCAATCTATGGCACAAGGACCCTTACACTCGTCTACCTGAATTAAACCTCTCGCCTGGTGAAAGTCATATGCTGACTGCCTTCATTAATGAAGAAAAATGGAAATTTGATAAGGCCAGGTGATGTCGCTTGAAGCTACGTTGGTATTTCCCCAAAGAGGAAGGGATGATGCAGCACAACAGTGGTAGGTATTTCCCTAAGATATGAAACCAAGGTTATTGAACTAGTAGGAGAGCCAAGCAACACAACATAAACAGCCCCTGCATATAAAGAACAACACCTCGCAACCCGACGTGTTAAAGGGGTTGTCAATCCCTTTCGGGGTACGGCGCCTCAAGATAGGCAAAGGACGTTGCTACGTCTCGAGCTTGCGTTGGATTTCCTCGAAGAGGAGAGGATGATGCAGCACAGTAGCGTAAGTATTTCCCTCAGTTTTTGAGAACCAAGGTATCAATCCAGTAGGAGACCACGCGCAAGTCCCTCGTACCTGCACAAAACGATAACTACTTGCAACCAACGCTTAGGGGTTGTCAATCCCTTCACGGTCACTTACGAGGGTGAGATCTGATAGAGATAATATTTTTTGGTATTTTTGGTAAAAATATGCAAAGTAAAAAGTAAAAGCAAAGCAAGTAAATAAAGTGATGGAGATTGATATGATGAGAATAGACCCGGGGGCCATAGGTTTCACTAGTGGCTTCTCTCAAGAGCATAAGTATTCTACGGTGGGTGAACAAATTACTGTTGAGCAATTGACAGAATTGATCATAGTTATGAGGTTATCCAGGCAATGATCATGTATATAGGCATCACGTCCGTGACAAGTAGACCGAAACGATTCTGCATCTACTACTATTACTCCACTCATCGACCGCTATCCAGCATGCATCTAGAGTATTAAGTTAAAAACAGAGTAACGCCTTAAGCAAGATTACATGATGTAGAGGAATAAATTCATGCAATATGATAAATACCCCATCTTGTTATCCTCGATGGCAACAATACAATACGTGCCTTGCAACCCTTTCTGTCACTGGGTAACGTCACCGCAAGATTGAACCCAAAGCTAAGCACTTCTCCCATTGCAAGAACTACCAATCTAGTTGGCCAAACCAAACAGATAATTCGAAGAGACTTGCAAAGATAACTCAATCATACATAAAAGAATTTAGAGAAGAATCAAATATTTTCCATAGATAAGCTGGATCATAAACCCACAATTCATCGGTCTCAACAAACACACCGCAAAAAGAAGATTACATCCAATAGATCTCCACGAGAGAGGGGGAGAACATTGTATTGAGATCCAAAAAGAGAGAAGAAGCCATCTAGCTACTAACTATGGACCCGAAGGTCTGAAGTAAACTACTCACACTTCATCGGAGGGGCTATGGTGATGATGTAGAAGCCCTCCATGGTGGATGCCCCCTCCGGCGGAGCTCCGGAACAGGCCCCAAGATGGGATCTCGTGTATACAGGAAGTTACAGCGGTGGAATTAGGTTTTTCGCTCTGTCTCCGATCTGCTGGGGGTGCGTAGGTATATATAGGAGGAAGGAGTACGTCGGTGGAGCGGCAGGGGGCCCACGAGGAAGGGGGGCACGCCCAGGGGGGAGGGCGCGCCCCCCACCCTCTTGACCGTCTTTGGTACTCCTTGGAGTAGGGTCAAAATCTCCTGGATCACGTTCATGAGAAGATCACGTTTCCGAAGGTTTTGTTCCGTTTGGACTCCGTTTGATATTCTGTTTCTTCGAAACACTGAAATATGCAAAAAACAACAATTCTGGGCTGGGCCTCCGGTTAATAGGTTAGTCCCAAAAATAATATAAAAGTGGAAAATAAAGCCCATTATAGTCCAAAACAATAGATAAAGTAGCATGGAGCAATCAAAAATTATAGATACGTTGGAGACGTATCAGGCATCCCCAAGCTTAATTCATGCTCGTCCTCGAGTAGGTAAATGATAAAAAGAGAATTTTTTATGCGGAGTGATACTTTGGCATAATTTCAATGTAAATCTTCTTAATTGTGATATGAATATTCAGATTCGAAAGATTCAAGACAAAAGTTCATATTGACATAAAAATAATAATACTTCAAGAACACTAATCAAAATAATTATGTCATCTCAAAATAACATGGCCAAAGAAAGTTCAACCCTACAAAATCATATAGTTAGGCTATGCTTCATTTTCGTCACACAAAGATGTTCCCAACTTCTATACCCCCGTTCAAGCCAAGCAATTGTTTCATACTTAAATAATCTCAAACTTTTTCAACCTTCACGCAATACATGAGCGTGAGCCATGGATATAGCACTATGGGTGGAATAGAATATGATGATGCGGATTGTGTGGAGAAGACAAAAAAGGAGAAAGTCTCACATTGACGAGGATAATCAACGGGCTATGGAGATGCCCATCAATTGACGTCAACATGAGGAGTAGGGATTGCCATGCAACGGATGCGCTAGAGCTATGAATGCTCAACAAAAGAAAACTAGTGGGTGTGCATCCAACTTGCTTGCTCATGAAGACCTAGGGCATTTGAGGAAGCCCATCGTAGGAATATACAAGCCAAGTTCTATAATGAAAAATTCCGACTAGTATGAAAAAGACAACTTATGAGACTCACTATATGAAAAACATGGTGCTACTTTGAAGCACAATATATGGGACTCACTACATGAAGAACGAGGTGCTACTTTGAAGCACAAAATATGAGACTCACTACATGAAGAACATGGTGCTACTTTGAAGCACAAGTGTGGAAAAAGAGATAGTAGCATTGCCCTTTTCTTTTCTTTTTTTGGGTCTTCCTTTTTTTATTTTGGCCTTTCTCTTTTTTCTTTTTTTCCTTTTTTATTTGGGCAATGCTCTAATAATTATGATCATCACACTTCTATTGATTACAACATGAGGATTACAACTCGAAACTAGAACAAGGTATGACTCTATATGAATGCCTCCGGCGGTGTACCGGGATGGTGCAATGAATCAAGAGTGACATGTATGAAAAATAATGCATGGTGGCTCTGCCACAAATACGATGTCAACTACATGATCATGCAATGGCAATATGACAAAAGTAATGTATGCCATAATAATGATGAACGGAACGGTGGAAAGTTCCATGGCAATATATCTCGGAATGGCTATGGAAATGCCATAATAGGTAGGTATGGTGGCTGTTTTGAGGAAGATATAGGGAGGTTTATGTGTGATAGAGCGTTTCGTATCACGGAGTTTGGATGCACCGGCGAAGTTTGCGCCAACTCTCAATGTGAGAAAGGGCAATGCGCGGTACCAAAGAGGCTAGCAATGGCGGAAAGGTAAAAGTGCGTATAACCATGGACTCAACATTAGTCAAAAGAACTCATATACTTATTGCAAAAATTTAGAAGTCATCAAAAATCAAGTACTACGCGCATGCTCCTAGGGGTATAGGTTGGTAGGAAAATACCATCACTCGTCCCCGACCGCCACTCATAAGGATGCACAAACCAGGTACACTTCATGTTTCAAATTTGTTACACAACTTTAACCATACGTGCATGCTACGGGACTTACAAACTTCAACACAAGTATTTCTCAAATTCACAACTACTCAACTAGCATGACTTTGATATTATTACCTCCATATCTCAAAACAATTATCAAGCATCAGACTTATCTTAGTATTCAACGCACTCAAAAGAAAGTTTCACATATCTTGAACACCAAGTATATTAACATTAAGCAAATTACCATGCTATTAACGACTCTCAAAATAATCTAAGTGAAGCATGAGAGATCAAGTTTCTTTAAAACAAATCCACCACCGTGCTCTAAAAGATCTAAGTGAAGTACTAGAGTAAAAAATTATCACGCTCAAAAAGATATAAGTGAAGCACTATGAGCAAATTATCAAGCTCAAAAGATATAAGTGAAGCACATAGAGTATTCTATCAAATTCCAAATCATGTATGGCTCTCTCAAAAGGTGTGTACAGCACGGATGATTGTGGTAAACTAACAAGCAAAGACTCAAATAATACAAGACGCTCCAAGCAAAACACATATCATGTTGGTGAATAAAAATATAGCTCCAAGTAAATTACCGATGGAAGTGGACGAAAGAGGGGATGCCTTCCGGGGCATCCCCAAGCTTTGACTTTTTGGTGTCCTTGGATTATCTTGGGGGTGCCATGGGCATCCCCAGGCTTAGGCTCTTGCCACTCCTTGTTCCATAATCCATCAAAAGAATTCACCCAAAACATGAAAACTTCACAACACAAAACTCAATAGAAATCTCGTGAGCTCCGTTAGAGAAAGAAAACAAAAGACTACTTGAAGGTACTGTAATGAACTCATTCTTTATTTATATTGGTGTTAAACCTACTATATTCCAACTTCCTTATGGTTTATAAACTAATTTATTAGTCAAAGATACATTGAAATAAGCAAACAACACACGAAAAACAGAATCTGTCAAAAACAGAACAGTCTGTAGCAATCTGTAACTAAAGCAAACTTCTGGAACTCTAAAAATTACAACCAAAATAGTACGTACTGGAAAATTTGTTTATTGATCAGCATAAAAAAGAAGCAATGCAAAAGCACGTTCCTGTGATTTATTGAATTTTTTCTCTTGAGCGCAAAGCTTCTGTTTTTCAGCAGAATCAAATCAACTATCATCATAGCTTATCCTATAGGTTCTACTTGGCACAAACACTAATTAAAACATAAAACCACATCCAAACATAGGCTAGATGGATTATTTATTCCTAAACAGAAGCAAAAAAAATTGGGTTGCCTCCCAACAAGCGCTATCGTTTAACGCCCCTAGCTAGGCATTGATATTTCAATGATGCTCACAAGAAAGACAAGAATTGAAGCACAAAGAGAGCATCATAAAACACGTGATAAACACATCTAAGTCTAACATAATTCCTATGCATAGGCATCTTATAGGCAAACGAATTATCAAGGCAAGCAAAAACTAGCATATGCAAGGAGGCGGAAAAAACAATAGCAATCTCAACATAACGAGAGGTAATTTATTATCATGAAAATTTCTACGACCATATTTTCCTCTCTCATAATAATTACATGTGGGATCATAAGCAAATTCAACAAAATAGCTATCACATAAAATATTTTCAACACGATCCACATGCATGCAAAGTTGACACTCTTCCGAAATAGTGGGATTAACATTAACTAAAGTCATGACCTCTCCAAACCCACTTTTATCAAAAAATTCATAAGATTGAATATTCTCCAAATATGTGGGATATAGAGTTGACACTCTTCCAAACCCACTTTCAATATTATTGCAAACAATATTATCAATCTCATATTCATCATGGGGATTAAATAAATTTTCAAGATCATAAGAAGAATCACCCCAATCATGATCATTGCAACAAGTAGTAGACATAGAAAAACTAGCATCCCCAAGCTTAGGGTTTTGCATATTATTAGCACAATTGACATCAAGAGAATTTATAGTAAAATCATTTAAATCATGCTTTTTGTTGAGGGAACTATCAAGCATGGGTGCAATAGCAACGATCTCATTTTTAACACAAGGAACTATAGCAAATTCGTCTTCATAAATATTGGCTTCATGTCCACAAGAATAGCAAGCATCATGTTTATCAAGGAATATTTCAATCAAATCATTGGAATCATCATTATCTATAGATTCATGCATATCATTATTTTCTTCCAAAGCAACGTTCATTCTTTCAATAAATTCTTGGACATAGACATTATGAGCAAGGTTTTCATTGCAATATTTAAGTATGACGGAATTTTCAGATTTGTTGAGAGTAAAATCATACTTTTCAATCAAAGAAGCAACTTCATGAGCACCCTTGAAAACGACAAATTCTTCAATTTGTTCGATATCATAGTAACTATAAACACCCTTTGCATAAGAAGATAAGATTTCATTATCATTGCACTCACATAGGTAGGGAAGGTGTTTTTAGGGTTCTTAGAGCAACAAGTAAAATCACACATTTCAAAAAGATTCCAAGCATAGCATAGCAAACTATTTATATGATACTGTAAGAGTCTCCCTTTTTCAGATAAATGATGACGCACAAAATGAGCATGCTCATCTAAAGATTTCCCATCAACTAGGCTAGTTGGGGTTTCAGCACGAGCACATAAGGATCGAAGATGATCCAAGTAGAACACTTTAAGTGGATCCATATCAATAGATTTTTAGCAAGCAAAGATGCAAGCATATAGAAGGCACAAGGAAACACAAACAAAGATACATACGGGAAGAAGGCGAACGAAAAAGAGAGGGCGAATAAAACGGCAAGGGTGAAGTGGGGGAGAGGAAAACGAGAGGCAAATGGCAAATAATGTAATGCGAGAGATAGGGATTGCGATGGGTACTTGGTATGTTGACTTTTGCGTAAGCCTCCCTGGCAACGGCGCCAGAAATTCTTCTTGCTATGTCTCGAGCTTGCGTTGGATTTCCCCAAAGAGGAGAGGATGATGCAGCACAGTAGCGTAAGTATTTCCCTCAGTTTTTGAGAACCAAGGTATCAATCCAGTAGGAGACCACGTGCAAGTCCCTCGTACCTGCACAAAACGATAGCTACTCGCAACCAACGCTTAGGGGTTGTCAATCCCTTCACGGTCACTTACGAGGGTGAGATCTGATAGAGATAATATTCTTTGGTATTTTTGGTATAAAGATGAAAAGTAAAAAGTAAAAGCAAAGCAAGTAAATAAAGTGATGGAGATTGATATGATGAGAATAGACCTGGGTGCCATAGGTTTCACTAGTGGCTTCTCTCAAGAGCATTAGTATTCTACGATGGGTGAACAAATTACTGTTGAGCAATTGCCAGAATTGAGCATAGTTATGAGGTTATCCAGGCAATGGTCACGTATATAGGCATCACGTCCGTGACAACTAGACCGAAACGATTCTGCATCCACTACTATTACTATACTCATCGATCACTATCCAGCATGCATCTAGAGTATTAAGTTAAAAACAGAGTAACGCCTTAAGCAAGATGACATGATGTAGAGGAATAAATTCATGAAATATGATAAATACCCCATCCTGTTATCCTCGATGGCAACAATACAATACGTGCCTTGCAACCCTTTTTGTCACTGGGTAAGGTCACCGCAAGATTGAACCCAAAGCTAAGCACTTCACCCATTGCAAGAACTACCAATCTAGTTGGCCAAACCAAACGGATAATTCGAAGAGACTTGCAAAGATAACTCAATCATACATAAAAGAATTCTGACAAGAATCAAATATTTTCCATAGATAAGCTGGATCATAAACCCACAATTCATCGGTCTCAACAAACACAACGCAAAAAGAAGATTACATCCAATAGATCTCCACGAGAGAGGGGGAGAACATTGTATTGAGATCCAAAAAGAGAGAAGAAGCCATCTAACTACTAACTATGGACCCGGAGGTCTGAAGTAAACTACTCACACTTCATCGGAAGGGCTATGGTGATGATGTAGAAGCCCTCCATGGTGGATGCCCCCTCCGGCGGAGCTCCGGAACAGGCCCCAAGATGGGATCTCATGGATACAGGAAGTTACAGCGGTGGAATTAGGTTTTTGGCTCTGTCTCCGATCTGATGGGGGTGTGTAGGTATATATAGGAGGAAGGAGTACGTCGGTGGAGCGTCAGGGGGCCCACGAGGTAGGGGGCGCACCCAGGGGTAGGGCGTGCCCCCCACCCTCGTGACCGTCTCTGGTACTCCTTGGAGTAGGGTCCAAGTCTCCTGGATCACGTTCGGTGAGAAGATCACGTTTCCGAAGGTTTCATTCCGTTTGGACTCCGTTTGATATTCCGTTTCTTTGAAACACTGAAATAGGCAAAAAAACAGCAATTCTGGGCTGGGCCTCCGGTTAATAGGTTAGTCCCAAAAATAATATAAAAGTGGAAAATAAATCCCATTATAGTCCAAAACAATAGATGAAGTAGCATGGAGCAATCAAAAATTATAGATACGCTGGAGACGTATCAGACGTGAGGTAAATTTGTAGATGGGATAAATAGATCATGGAACAAATAAATTGCAGCAAGGTATTTTTGTATTTTTTTAGTTTAATAGATCTGAAAATAAATGCAAGGAAAAAGTAGATCGCAAGGCAAATATATGAGAAAGAAGACCCGGTACCAGTTGATAGAACTTCAAATAATCATGACGATATCTAGGCAATTATCATTAAATAGGCATCACGTCCAAGATTAGTAGACCGACTCCTACCTGCATCTACTACTATTACTCCACACATCGACCGCTATCCAGCATGCATCTAGTGTATTAAGTTCATGAGAAAATGGAGTAATGCAATAAGAATGATGACATGATGTAGACAAGATGCATTTACCTATTGCGGCAGATATGGATCCCGTCTTTTTATCCTTAGTAGCAGCGATACATATGTGTAGGTTCCCTTTCAGTCACTAGGATCAAACACCGTAAGATCGAACCCACTACCGGGCACCTCTTCCCATTGCAAGAACAATAGATCAAGTTGGCCAAACGAAACCCAAATATCGGAGAATAAATACGAGGCTATAAGATATCACACATATAAGAGATCAAAGAACTCAAATAACTATCATGGATATAAAAAGATATAAAAGATCATAAACTCGAAGTTCATCAGATCTCAACAAACACACTGCCAAAGAACTTACATCATATGGATCTCCAAGAGACCATTGTATTGATAATCAAGAGAGAGAGAGGAAGCCATCTAGCTACTAACTATGGACCAGAAGGTCTACAAAGAACTACTCACGCATCAACGGAGAGGCACCAATGGAAGTGGTGAACCCCTCCGTGATGGTGTCTAGATTGGATCTTGTGGTTCTGGACTCTACGGTGGCTGGATGAAAATGTCATCGATCCCTCTAGGGTTTCCTGGAATATTGGGGTACTTATAGAGCAAAGAATCGGTCCAGGGGGCACCCGAGGTGGGCACAACCCACCTGGGCGCGCCTGGGCCTCCTGGTGTGCCCTGGTGGGTTGTCCCCTCCTCGGGACTCCCCCTAGGTGCAACCAGGGCCCGTTGTGTTCCTTCTGGCCCATAAAAATCATCGTAAATTGACGTGGCATTTGGACTCCTTCTGATATTGATTTCCTGCGATGTAAAAACATGTAGAAAACAGCAACTGTCACTTGGCACTATGTCAATAGGTTAGTACCATAAAATGATATAAAATGACTATATAATGATTATAAAATGTCCGAGATTGATAATAAAATAGCATGGAATAATCAAAAATTATAGATACGTTGGAGACGTATCAGCATCCCCAAGGTTAACTCCTGCTCTTCCTCGAGTAGGTGTAACGCCCCGGATTCGATGCGCCAGGTGTCACCCAGTTATTCGCCATCGTTGCCATGTCATTTGCTTGCGTGTTGCATTTTATCATGTCATCATGTGCATTGCATTGCATACGTGTTCGTCTCATGCATCCGAGCATTTTCCCCCTTGTCCGTTTTGCAATCCGGCGCTCCTATGTCCTCCGGCGATCCCCTTTTGTCTCTCGTTGTGAGTGGGTGTTAAACTTTCTCGGAATGGCCCGAGGTTTGCCAAGAGGCCTTGGTATAGCACCGGTAGACCGCCTGTCAAGTTTCGTTCCATTTGGAGGTCGTTTGATACTCCAACGGTTAACCGGGTAACCGTAAAAGCCTCTTTCGTCTTGTAGCCCAACACCCCTCCAAAGTGGTCCAAAACCCAGCAAACTCTCCTCCATGGTCTCGGTCGTTCGATCACGATCGCGTGGCCGAAAACCGCTCCTCATTTGGACTCTCCTAGCTCCCAGAAACTATAAATATGTGCCTCCTGTCCAAATTCGCGGATGAATTCTCACCCTAACCCTAGCCCTGCTTCTCCCGCCGCCGGACGCGTCCACCCCGCCGCCGGACATGTCCGCTTCTCCGCCCCCGGCCAATCACGCGTTGCCACGTGTCCTCCGCCGCCGTCCTCGCGCCGCCGGCCCGTGGAGCCCATCCGGGGCCCGCGCGGGCCCAGATCCGCCGCCGCCCGGCCCGTCCGTCCCTGCCGCCTCGCGCCTCGCCGCCGGCGCGCCGCCGCGCCTTGCCTCCCGGCCGCCGCCTTCACCCCACCGCCGTATCGCCTCCCGCCGGCGCCGCTGCCACCCTGCGCCTCCTCCGTGTCCGCCGCCGCCTGCCCTGGCCGCCCCGCTCCGCTGCCCGAGCCATCTCCGTCCGCCGCCGTCCGGCGCCTCCATCGCCCTGAGCCGGCGAGCTCCGGAGCCGCGTCGCCCCGGATCCGGCATCTCCCCGCAGCGCGCCGCCCGGTGCCGCCTCGGCCGTCGCCGCCCCATCGCTGGCACCTCCTCCGCCGCCTCCCTCCTCGTCTCCGGCGCCCTGCTCCGGCGAGCCCGGCCCCGCCTCAACCCGGATCCAGATCCAGCGAACCGCGGTTGACTTTCTTCCCCCCTTGTTTTTCTGCTAAGTCCCGTATATTTTGACATCATCATGCCTTGTTCATCATGACGTATCTCTGCATCCATAGCTCCGTTTTGTGTGTGTAATATGTCAAATTGTTTGTCTCAACGAGTAATTCATTTCATTCCATTGCATCATGTTCATTTGAGCTCATCTTGATGCCTGAATCTTCATTGCAAGACTGCTTCACAATGTTGTTTGCTGTCTGTTAACAGAACATGCTCTTTTGTCATTTTTGCCATGATTGATGTGTGCATCCTATGACGTTGATGTCTACATGTGTTTTGATCTATGCCATGTCTTCTTTACAGAGGTGCTTATCATGTATTTTTGTGATCAATTTGGTGACTAGCACAAGCATGCAAACTAGGCTTCGTGATATTGCTGATTTTAGTCCCTGTTCTGCTGTTATTGTGATGCCATGTAAACATGATGCTACAGAGAGATCCATGCATATTTTGAGATACTTCAGTAAGGATGTTTTGAACATATGTTTGTTCTCTATCCATTCATGCCCCTGGTTGCAATTATGGAGTAGTCTAGCATGTCATTTTCGTGCTCTACTTTTGCTTCAAAATGTTTCCTGGCAGATTGTTTACATGTTATTCAATTTTGCCAAGGTTGTTGTAGTTGATCCTTGCATGCTATGAACTTGTTCTTGACTTGGTTAGCTTCATAAACATGTCTTATTGCTGATGCTATGCTTATATTGTCATGCAATGACTTGTGGTGAGTGAATCAAGCTTGTTAAGTAGTGTACTTGCGGTTACTGTTTTGCTAGGCTAAATCTGTTATTTCGTGATGCTATGTAAACCTGCTGCTACAAGTCATTCTATGCATAATCTGGAGATGTTCACTAAGGGTGTTTTGTTCTATATGTCATGCTCTATCTATCCATGCCCCTGGTTACATTTATATCTTGCTGTAGCTTGTTGTAATCTTGCTCCGAAGTCGCTAAATAATGTTGTTGTCAGCCTGTTAACATTAAGTTCAGTTGTGGCCATAATATTTGTTAGAAATCCATGTACCCTATGAACTTGCTATTGCCATGCTTAGCTTTACAAACATGCCTTCTTACTGTTGGGTACCTTGTCATGCCATGTATTGATCTGTGGTGAGTGGTACAAGCTCACCAACATGCCTTCATAATTCTGTTCCTGCCATGTATGAATCTGTATTATAACTTGCTATGTTTACATGGGTGCCATCATATTTTCTGCTCCTTTTTGGCTCATGGTCAGTAAGGGACTTTTGTTCTATGCATTTAGTAGGTTCATGCCATGCCTTTGTTTGCCATGATAAGTTCCTGTAACATGTTGTTTGGTAGCTCTAAACATTGCAACCTGATGTTATTTTCTGCAAAGTCTGAAACTGATATTATTTGCAATCTTGGCATGTGTGTTTGAGCATGTTCTAGTGATTTCTGGAGATAGCTCAGTGTTCATGTTTTGTTATGCTTTACCTGTACATCATGCCCATGCCTTTTGTTTTCTTGTTAAGATCCTGTAGCATGTTGTTTTGATGCTTGCAATATGCCTAGTTGCTGTTTTGGACAGCTTGTCCTTGTATAGCGTGTGTGTGTTGAACCGTTGCTCCGTTTTGAGTGTGCTATATATGAAACTTGCTTAGAATTGCATGTAGTTTCATATTATCATGTTGCATCCATGTTTTGAGGTGTTTGCTTGATGTTTGTATGCATTTCGCATCAATGCCATGTTTAACTTGTTTTGCTCATATCTTCTAGGCCGTAGCTCCGAACTTAATGAACTTTATATGTAACTTGACTAGAATCTCGTGTAGATCATCTTGGTGCATCTTAACTTGCTGTTTAACAACTTCAACTTAATGTTTGTTCAGATCTGAACCAATTTCGAAATTTGCATATGAGGACTTACCGGAATTGTTATATGTTGTTCCCGGCCTCATTTAAACTTGCCTTGATGTGTTGCTCTTGTTTGCATCATCCCTTGCCATGAGTAGCTTCATGTAGCCTTGTCATGCATCATGCTTGTTGTGCATCATGCCTTGTTCATGTGTGATGTGTTTACTATTATGTGTGCTTCTTCTCGATAGTTTCCGTTTCGTTGCGATCGTGAGGATTCGTTCGTCTACGCTTGGTTCGGCTTCATCCGTTCATCTTCTTCATGGACTCGTTCTTCTTACTTGCGGGATTTCAGGCAAGATGACCGCTACCCTGGATCTCACAACTATCATTGCTATGCTAGTTGCTTCGTTCTATCGCTATGCTGCGTTACCTATCTTTTGCTCATCAAGCCTCCCATATTGCCATGAACCTCTAACCTTTGACACCTTTCCTATGCAAACCATTGCTTGGCTATGTTACTGCCTTGCTCAACCCCTCTTATAGCGTTGCTAGTTGCAGGTGAAGTTGAAGATTTCTCCATGGTGAACAGGATTATGTTGGGATATCACAATATCTCTTATTTAATTAATGCATCTATATACTTGGTAAAGGGTGGAAGGCTCGGACTTATGCCTGGTGTTTTGTTCCACTCTTGCCGCCCTAGTTTCCATCATACTGGTGTTATGTTGCCGGATTTTGCGTTCCTTACGCGGTTGGGTCATTTATGGGACCCCCTTGACAGTTCGCTTTGAATAAAACTCCTCCGGCAAGGCCCAACCTTGGTTTTACCATTTGCCTCACCACCACCTATACCTTTCCCTTGGGTCCGCCAACCCGAGGGTCATCTTTATTTTAGCCCCCTCGGGCCAATGCTTGTCTAAGTGTTGGTCCGAACTGAGCTGCCTGCGGGGCCACCTCGGGGCAAGTTGAGGGTTGGTTTTACTCGTAGCTAGTCTCATCCGGTGTTGCCCTGAGAACGAGATATGTGCAGCTCCTATCGGGATTGTTGGTGCATCAGGCGGCTTTGCTGGTCTTGTTTTACCATTGTCGAAATGTCTTGTAAACCGGGATTCCGAGTCTGATCGGGTCTTCCTGGGAGAAGGTATATCCTTCGTTGATCGCGAGAGCTTATCATGGGCTAAGTTGGGACACCCCTGCAGGGTATAATCTTTCGAAAGCTGTGCCTGCGGTTATAGGAAGATGGGAATTTGTTAATGTCCAGTTGTAGATAACTTGACACCAGATCCGAATTAAAACGCATCAACCGCATGTGTAACAGTGATGGTCTCTTTTCGGCGGAGTCCGGGAAGTGAAAACGGTTTTTGGGTTATGTTTGACGTAAGTAGGAGTTCAGGATCACTTCTTGATCATTGCTAGCTTCACGACCATTCCGCTTGTTCTCTTCTCGCTCTTATTTGCGTATGTTAGCCACCATATATGCTTAGTCGCTGTTGCAACCTCACCACTTTACCCCTTCCTTTCCCTTTAAGCTTTGCTAGTCTTGATACCCATGGTAATGGGATTGCTGAGTCCTCGTGGCTCACAGATTACTACAACAATAGTTGCAGTTACAGGTTATGCGATGATCATGACGCGAGAGAGATGCTTGCTTGCGTTGAGTTCTTCTTCTGCTTCTTCTTCGATCAGGGGATAGGTTCTAGGTCGGCAGCCTGGGCTAGCAGGGTGGATGTCGTTTGAGTTTCTGTTTGTGTTTCATCTGTAGTCGGATGTTGCTCTTATGTATTGTGATGTTGTATTCGTTTGGCATTGTATGCCTTTTGTATGTATCCCCATCTATTATGTAATGTTGATGTAATGATATCCACCTTGCAAAAGCGTTTCAATATGCGGGTCTATCCTTGGTGGGACCTTCGAGTTCCTTTTGGATAGGGTCGCATATTGGGCGTGACAGTAGGTAAGTAATAAGACAGAATTTTCGATGTGGAGTGTTGTTTATCATGTCATATCATATTCTTTTCTTTATAACATGGACATTTGGACTTTTATGTGATTCAAAGTAATAGTCTAGTTTTGACATAATAATTTAGATACTCAAGCATATCAACAAGCAACCATGTCTTTCAAAATATCAATGCTAAAACAAGTTATCCCTAGCCCATCATGCTCAAACATTGATCCACTCATGAAACACACTCGAATATTAGCTACACCCAATACTTAAATACGATCATATTGTCCCCTAGTTGGTGCTTTTATAAGAGAGGATGGAGACTCAAATTCAAAAATAAAAATTGCATGAAGTAAAATAAAGGCCCTTTGCGGAGGGAAGTAGGAATTTGTAGAGGTGCCAGAGCTCAAAGCAAAAAAATTAGAGATAAAAACATTTTGGGAGGTGTATCCATACCACCAATGAAAATGACTTGGAGCATGCTAGATATATCATAAGCGGTTCCCAAACAGAAAATAAAGTTTATTCCTTTTTTCACCATAACTTTCACTTTCCATGGCTAGCCGTATCCATGGGTGCCCTCCATACCAACACTTTCCAAGGAATTTATTATTTGATAACATAAAGTAAATTCATTTTTGCATTTCGAGACTAGGCATCCCTAATACCTTTGCCTTACTGTCGTGCATTGACAAGTGAATCAACACTCATCGTGAGAATAACACATCTAGCATGGAAAATATTAGCTACCTGTTACCGTTCCGCGAGCGAAACAAACACACAAAAGAGAAGTTCATTTTGAAAATTAGAGATGGCACATGCAAATTTGCTTAGAACGGCAAAAGAATACCGCATATAGATAGATATAGTGGACTCATGTGGAAAAACTAGTTTAAAGGATTTTGGATGCACAAGTAGAGGTCATACTTGGTGCAAAAATGAAGGCTAGCAAAAAGATTGAGAAGCGACCAACCAAGAAATGAATAATCTCATAAGCAAGCATTAAGCATAACTAACACCGAATAATGCACCACAAGTAGGATATAATTTTCATTGCATTATTATTGACTTTCGTGCATGCATAGGGAATCACAAACCTTAACACCAATATTCTTACTAGAGCATAATTACTCACCAACATGGCTCACATATCACATCATCATATCTCAAAACTATTACTAAGAATCAAGTTTATTTTGTCCAATGATCTTCATGACATATATTTTCTTCCTTCTTTATCCTTCTTGGATATCTATCACTTTGGGACTAATTTTCATGTGTTTCTTTTCATAAGATCAAACAAATATAAGTGAATATCATGAGCATAACATTTTTTCTTTCTCTCAAAATAATTTAAGTGAAGCAAGAGAGAAATTTTTCAAAATTGTATGAACTCTCAAATAAATCTAAGTGAAGCAAGAGAGCATTTCTTCAAAACTACTAAGCACACCGTGCTCAAAAAGATATAAGTGAAGCACTAGAGCAAGTCCATTGCTCATAAAAATTTCAGTGAAGCATAGAGAGCAATTCTAAAAAGTCATGACATAATTTTGGCTCTCTCAAATAGGTGTGTCTAGAAAGGATTGATGACCTAAAACACAAAATAAAACAAGCAAAGACACATATCATGTGATGAATAAAAATATAGTCTCGAGTAAAATACCGATGGTCGTTAGAAGAAAGAGGGGATGCCACTCGGGGGCATCCCCAAGCTTAGTTGGTTTCTCATTCTTGGATAATATCTTGGGATGCTGGGGCATCCTCAAGCTTGGGGTCTTCTATCCTTCTTTCATCTGTCATAAGATAACCCAAAACTTGAAAACTTCAATCACACAAAACTCAACAAAACCCTTGTGAGATCCTTTAGTAAAAGAAAGCAAACCACTACTATAAGTGTTGTGTAAAACAAATTCTTATTTTGTTTTTGTATTATATCTAATGTATACCAACTTATCTATGTCAAAAACACATCAAAGAAAACCATAGAGCCATCAAAATAAGCACACAACAGAAAGAAAACGGAATCTATCAAAACAGAACAGTCTGTAGTAATCTGGAACTTTTGAATACTTCTGTAACTCCAAAAATTCTACCAAATTAGGACGACCAGCATAATTTGTATGCTAATCGTCTGCAAAAATAATCAGGGTGAGGGAGTTCCGGACTAGGGGGTGTCCGGATAGCCGAACTATCATCATCGGCCGGACTCCAAGACTATGAAGATAGAAGATTGAAGACTTCGTCCCGTGTCCGGATGGGACTTTCCTTGGCATGGAAGGCAAGCTTGGCGATACGGATATGTAGATCTCCTACCATTGTAACCGACTTTGTGTAACCCTAGCCCTCTCCGGTGTCTATATAAACTGGATGGCTTTAGTCCTTAGGACGAACAACAATCATACCATAGGCTAGCTTCTAGGGTTTAGCCTCCTTGATCTCGTGGTAGATCCACTCTTGTAACACACATCATCAATATTAATCAAGAAGGACGTAGGGTTTTACCTCCATCAAGAGGGCCCGAACCTGGGTAAAACATCGCGTCCCTTGTCTCCTGTTACCATCCGCCTAGACGCACAGTTCGGGACCCCCTATCCGAGATCCGCCGGTTTTGACAACGACATTGGTGCTTTCATTGAGAGTTCCTCTGTGCCGTCACCATCAGGAAGGATGCCTTTTCCCGTCTTTAAAGACGGCACCGGTGTCAAGGGAACTTTGGCCGCTGGCCAAACTATCCGGCTAGGCGGTTTTCTTATAACCGCCTGTTTGGCCACCGCTCCGACAATGACCTCTCAGGTCATTAAAAGCGATCTTCACGTCAGCTCGGAATTCGCCGAGCAGCTAGATCCGATTGAGCTCTCCTTCGTAAACGAGCTCTTGGATCGCATCGCCGCCCTGGGAGTCGCTACCGACTACGATCAGATTGGGCATAAAACCAATCTGAGAGAAATTAACTCTCCCCAGGTTACCCACCATGTTGTTGTGGTAGAGGAACAATGCGGCGACTCTTCTTCTATGTTAAAAACCAACTATGTCCGGATTCCCGATCCCTCCATGCCGGATTTCCGCGGAGGGACGGACGCTAATCAAATACTGAACCTAAAGTCAGGCATCGGACCAGATTTGTTGGAAAGCGTCCAGCAAACCAAGCTTCCGAATCCGGAAGCTTCTTGGCCTTTGAGCCTCAGATCGGGCGGGGTTCCGAACTTGATTCCACCCGCCCACCCAAACATAAGCGATCTATCTCAAATACGGCAAGAGCCCGATGAAACAGTACATCATTACTGGGCCAGATTCCTCCTGGTTATGAACAGGATAAAGGACTGCCGTGAAGAAAGCGCGATTTCAATCTTCTGCAACAATTGCACGGACAAGGGAATCATAAATGCCATCAGTCGTCGCGAAGTGAGACGCTTCGTTGACCTAGCGACCATTGTACAAAAATATTGCGCGATGGAGAGTGCCTGGAAAACCAAAACTAGGTTTTGGGACAATCCGGCCCTGAATGCAACCCCTGTCCGAAATAAAAGGGTGCGTCAAACTCAAGCACCTGGGTTAAAAACCAAAAAGCAAAAACCCCCTAAAGGCTACGGAACCGTACTGGAGGGATGTCTCAACGGACCCTGCAAAATCAACAGTACGGAGGGCGCCACTCCAACACATAGCCTTCGACCATGTTGGATATTACGGCAGGTGGCCAAAAGTGGCGAAGGCTTTTTAGCCCCGGGCAACCAGCCCAGCAGCACCAGTACGGTATTAACAGTCTTTGAGACTTTCGCATCAAATAACATGCGGAAACGAACAATCCGCAGCCTCACCGAAGTCTACCAAGTAGCAACAACAAATCCATGGAGTGACACGGCTATCACCTTCAATGCCAGCGACGAACCTAAATTCCGAATAGCTAGAGCACCAGCCGCATTGGTCCTCAGTCCGATAGTGGACGGCTTTCGTCTTACCAAGGTACTCATGGATGGCGGCAACGGATTAAATCTCATCTATGAAGAAACTCTTCAAAAAATGGAAATTGACTGGAGCCGCATCGAGCGGAGCAGCACAACCTTCAGGGGAATAATCCCTAGTCGAGAAGTACGCTGCACAGGAAAAATAACACTAGATGTAGTGTTCGGCTCGCCGGACAATTACAGGTCCGAAGAGGTCACGTTCCAAGTGGCCCCATTCGGCAGCGGATATCACGCTTTGTTAGGGCGAGAGGCATTCACAATCTTCCAAGCTATACCCCATTACGGGTACATGAAGCTCAAAATGCCCGGACCCAATGGAATAATCACTCTCGCCAGTGATCCAGATACAGCACTACGCGCTGAAAATAAGACAGCCGCACTAGCCCTAGAGGCATTATCTGAAGCCCTAGCGGCAGAGGAACTAACTGCGCTGCGCTCAATAGTGGATAGGGACGACGTGATACTCGACAAGAGGTCCAAGTCCACTCTTTCAAACCAACAGACGAAATAGTCAAATTTCAGGTCCATCCAACAGACCCCACAAAGACGGCATCCATTGGGGCACAATTAAATCCTGATGTAGAAGCCCCACTACGAGAATTCCTCCAGGAAAATTGGGACCTTTTTGCCTGGCACCCTTCAGACATGCCAGGAATACCACGCAGGCTGGCAGAGCACAGCCTAAATATCCTAAAAGGATTCTAGCCAGTCAAACAAGCTCGTCGGCAATTTTCTGAACCCAAAAGACAGGCAATGGGAGAGGAGCTAGCCAAGCTCTTAGAAGCCGGATTCATCAGAGATATCAAACATCCGGACTGGCTAGCCAACCTGGTAATGGTACCAAAAAAGGACAAATCCTGGCGCCTCTGCGTCGATTTCAAAGACCTTAACAAGGCCTGTCCAAAGGACCCTTTCCCTCTCCCTCGCATCGACCAAATCATCGATGCTACCGCAGGGCACGATTCATTGTGCTTCCTCGACGCATACTCCGGATACCATCAAATCAAGATGGCGGAAAAAGACCAGGCCACAACGGCTTTCATTACTCCATATGGGCCATTCTGCTTCAACACAATGCCCTTCGGACTCAAAAACGCAGGCGCAACATATCAGCGCATGATTCAGACATGTCTGGCTACCAGATAGGCAAAACAGTAGAGGCATACGTAGACGATGTGGTCGTCAAGACCAAACACGTCGAAACCCTAGTAGACGACTTGAGGGTGACATTTGACAACCTCCAACCATATGACATTAAGCTCAACCCGGAAAAATGTGTCTTCGGAGTACCAGCCGGAAAGCTTTTGGGCTTCATTGTATCCGGTAGAGGAATTGAAGCAAACACAGCCAAGATCCAAGCTCTGTCACAATTGGATATCCCAAAAGACCTCAAGCAAATACAAAAACTAATGGGATGCGTAGCGGCCCTAAGCCGCTTCATCTCCCGTCTGGGAGAAAAGGCCCTGCCCCTCTACCGCCTCCTCCGGCGCACCGAACATTTCGAATGGACGGATGCCGCCACGGCCGGACTCGAAGAAATCAAGGCCATACTGGCAACAAATCCGGTCCTGGCCGCGCCGAACCTGGGCGAAACTATGTTATTATATATCGCAGCAACACATCAGGTTGTCAGCGCGGTACTCGTCGTCGAACGAGAAACAGAAGGGCACAGATTCCCTCTTCAAAAACCAGTGTACTATGTATCCACTGTCTTAACTCCATGCAAGTCCTGGTACCCACATTATCAAAAGATAGCGTATGTAGTGTTCATGGCATCCCGGAAGCTGCGACACTACTTTCAAGAGTGTTCCATAACGGTGGCCTCCGAAGTACCTCTCAACGATATTATAAACAATCGCGACGCAACGGGCAGGATTGCAAAATGGGACATTGAGCTCTTACCATTTGACATAACCTACAAACCACGACGAGCTATAAAATCGCAAGTTCTGGCTGACTTCGTCGCCGAATGGACCGAAGCCGAACTCCCTAAAGAGTACGGCGCATACTCCAATTGGATCATGCATTTCGACGGATCCAAAATGTTAGCCGTCTTGGGGGCTAGTGTCATCTTGACGTCCCCAACAGGAGGCACAGTCCAACATGTACTTCAAATAATGTACATGGACTCCAACAACGCAGCCGAATACGAGGCCTTTCTGCACGGCCTCCGGATGGCAATCTCCATGGGCATTCAATGCCTAGAGGTGCGCGGGGATTCAAACCTTGCAATATCCCAAGTAAATGGAGACTTTGACGCCAAAGATCCGAAAATGGCAGCTTACCGCAACACCGTCCTAAAAATGTCAGCTCGGTTCGAAGGACTCGAATTCCACCATATAGCCCGGGATAATAACCAGGCAGCAGACGTGTTAGCACGCATCAGCACAAAACGCGACGCCGTCCCTCCAAACATCTTCCTGGAACGGCTCTTTAAGCCATCCGTATTATGGGAAGAGGAGTCCGGAAATAACAATCCGGAGCCAGCTGCAGCACCTAACCCAGACAATTCTGACACAATCGGCGGCTCAGCAAATGAAATAACACCTTCAGCCCATGAAATAATGGCAGTAATTGCCCCGTGGACGGAACCATTCCTAGCCTACTTAATTAGGCAGGAACTTCCCGAAGACCAAAATGAGGCCCGCTGCATAGTTCGGCGATCTAAAGCCTACAAGGTCCATGAGGGAGAACTTTATAAGAAAAGAACAACCGGAGTCCTTTAAAGGTGTATCTCCGAAGAGGAAGGGCGTAATCTCCTGGCTGAAATTCACGCCGGACTCGGCGGGCACCACGCTGCAGCCCGGGCCCTTGTAGGCAAGGCCTTCCGTACAGGATTTTATTAGCCGACAGCCCGGGCAGATGCTCAGGACTTAGTCCAACGATGCGTCGGTTGCCAGCTCTTCGCTAATCAGAGCCACATGCCACCCACCGCCCTCAAAACTATACCCATCACCTGGCCGTTCGCGGTCTGGGGGCTTGACATGGTTGGACCCCTTAAAGGGGGAACCCACAAGCAAAAATACTTATTGGTCATGGTGGACAAATTCACCAAATGGATTGAAGCCAAGCCGGTTAAAACGGCAGAATCCGGACCTGTGATAGATTTTATATCCGGGGTAGTCCACCGTTTTGGCGTCCCCCACAGCATCATCACTGATAACGACACGAATTTCACGGCGACGAGGTTAAACTCTGGTGCAAAAATATGGGCATCAAGCTCGACTACGCTTCAGTCTATCACCCCCAAACTAACGGCCAAGTCGAGCGAGCAAATGGTCTAATCATGAGCGGCATCAAACCCAGACTAGTGCGGTCCCTCAAGGAATCTAACACGCACTGGGTAGAGGAGCTCGACTCCGTACTCTAGGGGCTGCGGACCACGCCAAACTGAACTACCGGATTCACACCATTTTTTATGGTGTACGGAGCAGAGGCAGTTTTGCCCTGCGATATAATTCATGACTCACCTCGCGTGCGCATGTACGAAGAAAGAGAAGCCGAGCTGGATCGGCAGGACAGTTTGGACGCCTTAGAGGAGGAGCGGGACGTGGCAAAAGCTCGTTCCGCATTTTATCAACAACAGGCTCGAAGATATCAAAGCAGAGAAGTACGGGCCAAAACTTACAATGTTGGCGAACTTGTTCTACGCCTGCCGGACAAGAAAAAGGACAAACTTAAGCCCAAGTGGGAAGGTCCCTTCATCATCGACCAAGTCCTAACCGGCGGAGCATACCGTCTGCGCAATGCATCTGACAACCGACTCGAGCCGAACCCATGGAACGCAGCCCGTCTCCGAAGATTCTACGCCTAACGCAGGACTCAGAGTTCGTCTCACTCCTCCGTCCACCTTTTTACATTTTCAATGTCTCTTGTCCCCCTCCTTCTTCCCACTTTTTTCCCAAATACTTTGGATAGGCTGATTTGCGCATTGTTCGCACACAGTTGATGTGCTCCTAGCACTCATTATACCTGGGGGCTTCTTTAATAGAAGCTTAATTATACGGGCTTCATGCCCAACACATGTGTCATACTTCCGCATGTACCTTTTTTTCACCATTATATGCATCGATATGACTTAAGTTTTGGCCAAGCTGGGTTGCCTGGCTCCTGTGCTTACCCCTACGTTCCTGATTGTTCGGCTAGGAGGTAAAGGGAGCACCTCTGCGATTGTTACTGCCGGGTCAGCCGGATGTGTACCTCAGACTGGGTGAAGCCGAAAGCTAGCGTTCTTTAGAGAATATTCGGTCGGTGACTTGAAAGATGATTTATTACTTATTTATTTGCCCCCAGATGCTTTCCCTGCTATTTTGCAGTCCGGACATGCACTTTAGGGCATGCCTCCCAGGGAAAGGAACCCTTAATGGAACTATTCTCCCTGGAAGATGTTTCTTACTAACCATGTAATATAACATAGCTAGTTGGGCACTTGTCTGATAAAGCAATTATGACCCCGACGCCTTGTCTCCATGCATGCCCCGGTTCTTCTATAATTGTAAGGGTATTCGGACACACTCCGGACTGTTGGGTCCCGAGGTTGAAGCGAAAAGGTCCGCAAAGACAAACGATCTACAATCCGACTAGAAGGCATTTTACATGTCATTTCAAATTACATCGTCAAACTGACTGATTGTACTCCTCTTCAATCCCATCTAACAGGCTGTCTAATTTACAGTCCTGTTGGGAATATTTCGCAGCTAGTTCTACTTGGCCGTACATCAAGCTCACAGGGATCTCCTTCCCATCAGGCCCCGCAGGTCCGACCTCGGCCATGTGGTTTGGGTCAGCCTTCGGGTACCGCGTCTTCACCATGGCCCAGGCCTCCCTGGCACCCTGACGGCAGGCCGATATCTTCCACAGACGGAGGCGTCGCCGTGCTCCCTAAAGCTTCTCAGCAAGCCCACCAAGGCCCTCGGGTAGGGAGACGGATGGCCATAAAGCCTGAACGACGCCACTCATCGCCTGCCGAACACGTTCGAGCAGTTGCACCAGCTCGGGAAGTTGGTCACCCGTTGAACCAGGCATTTCCTCCACAGGGTGACATGTGAGCACACCTAAAGACACATTTCTGGCAATCGAATTCCTCGCCGAATTCTTCTTTTCAAAGGAATTTGCTCAAGCACTTACTATAAATGCCGCGACGAAGCCGCTGATTCTCCTTCACGGAGCCAGACAGCTGGGCCCGAACACCTTTCAGCTCTTCTCCTAGCTGGGTCTGGGCATCTTGGAGCTTGTTTCTCTCCTGCTGCAGCTTCATAAGAACCCTCTTGCCGGCCTTTAGCTGACGCAGTAGCTGTTGCTTGTCCGGATCTAGTCCGGCGCCCTCTGCAATATTATTATCAGATTTACGCACACGCCACACTTTGTTAACTACTTATCTTTTCGAAGTACGTATTACCAGCGGGGGTCTCTGTGGCTCCCCCTGTGGTGGCTAGTGCGGCCTCAAGTTGGGCCTTGCACTCTTGGAGCTCCTTGGACAGGTGGGTATTCTTCTTCGTAAGATCCTGCATAATAAATGATCCTTAAATCAGTTATTTTAATTATTTTAATTCTCGGGGGCTACTAGCATATATAACTATTAAAATTACTTACCCGTATGTCCTTCACATACTGCTCCGTGGCTTTGGTTAAACCATCTTGAGCAGCACGGAGGTGCGCGTTTCCCGCATCAAAGGCATTCAACGCCTCCGGGGAGAAACACGCGTCACGAAGAAGTGTCCGGCGACGCCTGTGATTCATGGCGCTCTCCACCTCAGACCGGGTGTCGGACAGCCTGTCGGCATCCTCCGTCGGAGGAGCATCCGGCTCTTGCCTTCTGTTCGCCTCCACTTCCGGACCACGCGATGGAGCATGGCTGGCGGAGGCTTGATTGGCAACCTCTCCGGACACTGTCCGGCAAGCGCTCTTTCTCCTGGAAAAAGTTATGAGCATTAATATAGGGATCCTTCCCTTAAAAACAATGGTGCGCCGTACCGTTGCGGCGACGTTTTGATTCGCGTCGCACTCCTCTTCCGCCTGATGGGCCGAACTGACCCTTGCTGGTCAGCCACCGCAGGTTCGTCTTCCCGCCTTAAAGGCACCTCCTGCGATGCACCATCAGTATAGGATGGTCAGAATTGAGCACGGATCAAATGATGGAGTCAAAACCTCGGTCTTAGTCACCTGGGAGGCCTGAAACAAACTGGGGTAGTCAGCCGTAATGGCGACTAGAGCATTGTCCATGCTAAGTTGGTGGAACACCCCGTCAATCAGCTCCACCTTTATGTCTGGGTCCTCTTCGGAGGTCGGATCAAGGGATCGTTCTGGATCCTCGGGCTGTGGAGTTAGGCTTCGTATGCCCTCCACGTCCCGGCGCAGTTCCTGCGTCGAAATCACAAAGTAAAATACTTGACTTTGGAAGTATGGATCGGGTAGATAAACGTCCGCTTACCCAGCTCCGAGGGTTGTTCATGGAGAATCCGTTCCATGGATTCGTGCGGAGAAAGTCCTCCTCCTCCCCCTTGTACAAGCCAGACAGGATCTTTGCCAGATCGGCTGCCGAGCTCGGCCCTTTGCGGCCATGACGGGTGGCGTCGTCTTCCCCGTTGAAATTCCACATAGGGTGGCCCCTATATTGGAGTGGCTGCACCCCTCGCATAATGCATGTGGCCATGATTCCAATCATGGTAAATCCGGAGTGGGCCAGTAACCTAATCCGGCCCATCAGATAATGGACGCTCCCATCCTCCTCCCGTTGAGGGCTTCGCGGGCGCCAACTCAGGCGTTTCTTCAAGGGAGCATTGCTGAACTCCGGGAGGCCAATCCGAACTGGATCTGGCAGAGGGGCATCCTCCATGTAGAACCATTCCGAAGGCCAGTCTTCGGATGCCTTCTTCGGGGTGCCGGATAGATATCCGGTCCCAGCGATGCGCCATATTTCGGCTCCACCCACTTGATATATCGACCCCTCATAGGAACGGGGTACGAGGCAAAACAATCTCTTCCATAGTGCAAAATGGGGCTCGATGCCCAGGAACAGCTCACAAAGAGCTACAAAGCCCGCGATGTGCAAAATGGAGGCAAGTGTGAGGTGGTGAAGCTGGAGTCCGTACAACTCCAGGAGCCCCCGGAGAAATGGTGTATGGGAAATCTGAGTCCCCTTATTAGATAAGGGACGAAGCATACCCGCTCTCCTTTGGAAGGGTTGGGGACGCTCTCCGCCTGCTTTCCGCCCTTGAAGGTGGCTAGTCCGGCTCGAACCGGAACCATGAAAGCTGGGGGAAGATATCCCTCGGTTTGGAGCGCCACTAGCTCGCTGTGTGGAACGGAGCATCTCCCCCAATCTCCTGGCTTAGGGCTGGGAGCGCGAGAGGAGGAGCCGCGTCGACTATCCATGATGGAATGGGTTTTTATTAGAGGCGCTTCGATGAGGACTTGCGGATGGAGGATGGTGTGAGCTGGATCTAGATCCTCGCCTCTCTTATAAGCGGCTCATTCGCACGGCTAGGGGGTAAAATGTAAAAATACCCTAGCTTTTCGCATTCATACGACACGTGGAAGAAGGCCATTATTGGTCATAGAAGCCAAGGAGTGCAACATTTATAAGGAAGCCAGACACTATTCGACAGGAACATGAAGTTTGAAGGAGAACCCACCTTGCAACGCCGAAGACAATATACGTGTCGGACTCGTCGTCGCTGAAGCCCGGTTCGGGGGCTACTGAGGGAGTTCCGGACTAGGGGGTGTCCGGATAGCCGAACTATCATCATCGGCCGGACTCCAAGACTATGAACATAGAAGATTGAAGACTTTGTCCCGTGTCCGGATGGGACTTTCCTTGGCATGGAAGGCAAGCTTGGCGATATGGATATGTAGATCTCCTACCATTGTAACCGACTTTGTGTAACCCTAGCCTCTCTGGTGTCTATATAAACCGGATGGCTTTAGTCCTTAGGACGAACAACAATCATACCATAGGCTAGCTTCTAGGGTTTAGCCTCCTTGATCTCGTGGTAGATCCACTCTTGTAACACACATCATCAATATTAATCAAGCAGGACATAGGGTTTTACCTCCATCAAGAGGGCCCGAACCTGGGTAAAACATCGCGTCCCTTGTCTCCTGTTACCATCCGCCTAGACGCACAGTTCGGGACCCCCTACCCGAGATCCGCCGGTTTTGACACCGACACAGGGCAAAATCTCTTTTTTGTGATTTGTGATAATTTTTTTCGTGAGCACAAAGTTTCTGTGTTTTTCAGCAAGATCAAACAACTATCACCCCAGAAGATCCTAAAGGCTTTACTTGGCACAAACACTAATTAAAACACGAAAAACTCACTCATAACAACAGCATAATTGTGCTAACACTCAATAATAGAAATAAAAAGGCAAAAATAAATTTTATTCATTGGGTTGCCTCCCAACAAGCGCTGTAGTTTTACGCCCCTAGCTAGGCATAAAGTTTTATCAATGCTCACATGAAAGATAAGAATTGAAGAACAAAGAGAGAATCATAAAACATGTGATAAACACACTTAAGTCTAACATACTTCCTATGCATAGCCATTTTATAGGAAAACAAATTAGTAAGACAAGAAAGATCTAGCATATGCAAGGAAGAAGAAAGAAACAATAGCGATCTCAACATGAAGAGAAGTAACTTAGTGACATGAAGATTTCCACAACCATATTTCCCTCTCTCTCATAATAATTATATGTGGGATCATATTCAAATTCAACAATATAGCTATCACATAACATATTTTCTATATGATCCACATGCATGCAAAGTTGACACTCTTCCAAAATAGTGGGATTAACATTAACTAAAGTCATGACCTCTCCAAACCCACTTTTATCAAAAATTTCATAAGATTGAACATTCTCCAAAGTAGTGGGATCTAAAGTTGTCACTCTTCCAAATCCACTTTCAATATTAGCATCCCCAAGCTTGGGGTTTTGCATATTATTAGCACAATTGACATTAATAGTATTTATAGTAAAATCATTGCAATCATGCTTTTCATTCAACGAGTTATCATGAATCACTTCATAAATTTCTTCATCACAATTTACAGATTCACGAATCTCAAGCAAAACTTCATAAAGATAATCTAGTGTACTCAAATCACTAGCAATTTGTTCATGATAACTGGATCTCTTAAAAATATTAGCAAGTGGATGATGATCCATATCAAGAGATATTTAGTAAGCAAAGATGCAATCAAATAGAAGACACATGGCACACAAGCAAAGAAGAGATCTGACGAGAAAACGGCAAATGAAAAAGAGGGCGAATAAGAAGGAAATTTTTTGTGAAGTGGGGGAGAGAAAAAGAGAGGCAAATGGTGAATATTGTAAATTGCAAGGAGATGAGATTTGTGATTAAGAACCTGGTTATGTTGAAGATCCTCCCCGGCAACGGTGCTAGAAATTCCTTTTGATGTCGCTTGAAGCTACTTCGGTATTTCCCCAAAGAGGAAGGGATGATGCAGCACAGCGGTGGTAGGTATTTCCCTTAGATATGAAACCAAGGTTATCGAACCAGTAGGAGAACCAAGCAACACAATGTAAACAACCCCTGCACACAAAGAACAACACCTCGCAATCCGACGTGTTAAAGGGGTTGTCAATCCCTTTCGGGGTACGACGCCTCAAGATAGGAAAAGGACATGAGGTAAATTTGTAGATGGAATAAATAGATTGCGGAAAAAATAAATTGCAGCAAGGTATTTTTGTATTTTTTTAGTTTAATAGATCTGGAAATAAACGCAAGGAAAAATTAGATGCAAGGCAAAGATATGAGATAGAAGACCCGGGGGCCGTAGGTTTCACTAGTGGCTTCTCTCGAGAAAAATAGCAAATGGTGGGTGAACAAATTACTGTTGGGAAATTGATAGAACTTCAAATAATCATGATGATATCCAGGCAATGATCATTACATAGGCATCATGTCCAAGATTCGTAGACCGACTCCTGTCTGCATCTACTACTATTACTCCACACATCCACCGGTATCCAGCATGCATCTAGTGTATTAAGTTCATAAGAAAACGGAGTAATGCAATAAGAACGATGGCATGATGTAGACAAGATCCAATTATCTATTGCGACAAATATGGATCCCGTCTTTTTATCATTAGTAGCAACGATACATACGTGTTAGTTCCCTTTCTGCCACTGGGATCAAGCACCGTAAGATCGAACCCACTACTGGGCACCTCTTCCCATTGCAAGATAAAAAGATCAAGTTGGCCAAACAAAACCCAAATATAGGAGAAGAAATACGAGGCTATAAGAGATCACGCATATAAGAGATCAAAGAACTCAAATAACTTTCATGGATATAAAAAGATATAACTGATCATAAACTCGAAGTTCATCAGATCCCAACAAACACACAGCCAAACGACTTACATCATATGGATCTCCAAGAGACCATTGTATTGATAACCAAGGGAGAGAGAGGAAGCCATCTAGCTACTAACTACGGACTCAAAGGTCTACAAAGAACTACTCACGCATCATCAGAGAGGCACCAATGGAAGTGGTGAACCCCTCCATGATGGTGTCTAGATTGGATCTCGTGGTTCTGGACTCTGCGGCGGCTGGATGAAAATTTCGTCGACCCCTCTAGGGTTTCTGGAATATTGGGGTATTTATAGAGTAAAGAGTTGGTCCAGGGGCCACCCGAGGTGGGCACAACCCACCTGGGCGCACCTAGGCCTCCTGGCGTGCTCTGGTGGGTTGTCCCCTCCTCGGGACTCCCCCCAAGTGCAACCAGGGCCCGTTGTGTACCCTCTGGCCCATTAAAAATCATCATAAATTGGCGTGGCATTTGGACTCCTTCTGATATTGATTTTCTGCGATGTAAAAAACATGCAGAAAAGAGCAACTGGCACTTGGCACTATGTCAATAGGTTAGTACCAAAAAACGATATAAAATTACTATATAATGATTATAAAACATCCAAGATTGATAATAAAACAGCATGGAATAATAAAAAATTATAGATACATTGGAGACGTATCACCAGGTAAGTGAAGAAAGCTCAGTACAAGAAGGAGCATTTTCTGAAGAAGAATGTTGTCAAATTGAGAACAATTGAGATCAAAGCTCTCAGTGATGAATTTGATGCATATCATGCAGATTGGCTAGGCGCCAAAGTCAGATTCGTCAGAATGGCGAAGGGTTTCAAGACAAATGTTGCAACTGCATCGCAACAAGAAAATCCTCAGGCTGAAGCATCTACTCATCCTACTGAAGAAAATGCTAGCACAGCTGATGAAAATCAAACAATTGAAGAAACTAATAGTACCGGGCTGCTGAAGAAATTCTAGCTCCTGATGAAACTGCCAGGGCAACCACCAATGTTGCACCTGAAGAACAACTCAGGCTAGCTGAGGAATCTGCTACTGTGCCTGAAGAATCTAAACCTACCAGGGCAACTGCATCAGTTGTGCCTAAAGAAATTGAACCTATTTCATCTGCACCTCCTACAAACTCATCACAGATGAAAAGTATCAACCTTCCTTCTACATCAGAAGCAAAGAAGACCAAAGCTGTGGAGAGGGCAGCAGTAAAGAAAAGAAAAGCATCAACAACCTCAGAGTCTTCAGCTCCTAAGAAAGTGAAGACTTTGACGAGTTCAATCACCAACCCCATTGATGTTGTTCCTCTCTCAAGCATGCCATCAAAGGAGATTGTTCCCTTTGGTGAGGAATATGTCATACCTGATGACAGTGAAGAACAAAATCCCGCTGCTGCTACTTCAAAGCAGTTGGATGAAGAAATTGAAGTGGATAAAATCCCTTCAACTCCGCCGGTATCATCGCCCATGCCTCAGTTCATAGTTGAAGAGGCATGTGTTGAAGAAATTGATGCTGAAGATGAGGATGTGGATATTGGGTCTACAAGTCCCATTCTGAATGATGATTACTAGGAAAGACATCATCCCAATACACCTCTGACCACACCTATCCATCAAGTTCCTTAGTCCCCTGTGCAGACCAAAGAGATTCATATGGGCTCTTAAGGATATCAAGCTTCTCTTCATTCTATTCTTGAAGAAGCTCCAGCTACTGATGCTAAAGAAATGGAGGCCAAGACTGTTGCTGATGAAACTGCTGTTGAAATTCCTCAGTTTGTGGCTCCAGAAGTTGTGCAACACGAGGTTGTGAAGATTTCAGCAGTTAATCTTCAGCCCAAGCCACAGAATCCTCATTCCAAGAAGCGGAAATTCAAAGCTGATGATTTCTTTGCTGAGCATCATTTCTTCACGGATTACTATACATATGACTCTGCAAGACTTCGCCGCAAGTGCTTCTGGACAGCTAGTCAGATGAACTTTTACTCTACAATCCTTTTTGACAAGGACAAGGTTTTTGAGCATCAACAAATTCCTCACGTGGATATGGAATCACTTCCTTGCTTCCAACCTGTCCTCAGTGTTCTTCATGACGCTGGACTTCTGAACTTCTGCACTACCATCTATGACTGGAATGAAGAACTTATTCTTCAGTTCTACGCAACACTACATCTCACTGGAAATGTGCAAGATGTGAATTCTGTTTGGGGAACGCGGTAATTTCAAAAAAAATCCTACGATCACACAAGATCTATCTAGGTGATGCATAGCAATGAGAGGGGAGAGTGTCATCTATGTACCCTCGTAGACCGAAAGCAGAAGCGTTATGACAATGCGGTTGATGTAGTTGTACGTCTTCACGATCCGACCGATCCTAGCACTGAAGGTACGGCACCTCCGCAATCTGCACACATTCAGCTCGGTGACGTCCCACGAACTCTAGATCCAGCTGAAGTCGAGGGAGAGTTTCGTCAGCGTGATGGCATGGTGACGGTGATGATGAAGTTACCAGCGCAGGGCTTCGCCTAAGCACTACGACGATATGACCGAGGTGGAAATCTGTGGAGGGGGGCACCGCACACGGCTAAAAGATCAACTTGATCAACTTGTGTGTCTATGGGGTACCCCCTTCCCTCGTATATAAAGGAGGGAGGGAGGAGGAGGCTGGCCAGGGGAGGAGGCGCGCCAAGGCGGGGGGGCAATCCTACTCCAAGTAGGTTTCGGCCCCCTTTCCTATTCCAATAAGGAGAAAGGGAGGAAGGAGGAAGAGGAGAGAAGGAAGGAGGGGGGCGCCGCCCCCTCACCTTGTCCAATTCGGACAGGGCAAGGGGGCACACGCCAGCTCCTGGCCGGCCCTCTCTCTTCTCCACTAAGGCCCATGAGGCCTAATAGCTTCCCGGGGGGTCCGCTAACTCCCGGTACTCCGGTTTTATCCGAAACTTCTCCATAACATTTCCGGTGTCCGAATATAGTCGTCCAATATATCATTATTTATGTCTCGGCCATTTTGAGACTCCTTGTAATGTCCGTGATCATATCCGGGACTCCGAACAACCTTTGGTACATCATATCACATAAACTCATAATACCAATCGCCATCGAACGTTAAGCGTGCAGACCCTACGGGTTCGAGAACTATGTAGACATGACCGAGACATGTCTAGGTCAATAACCAATAGCGGAACCTGGATGCTCATATTCCTTCCTACATAATCTATGAAGATCTTTATCGGTCAAACCGCATAACAACATACGTTGTTCCCTTTGTCATCGGTGTGTTACTTGCCCGAGATTCGATCGTCGGTATCATCATACCTAGTTCAATCTCGTTACCGGCAAGACTCTTTACTTGTTCCGTAATACTTCATACCATAACTAACTCATTAGTCACAATGCTTGCAAGGCTTATAGTGATGAGTATACCGAGAGGGCCCAGAGATACCTCTGTGAAACACGGAGTGACAAATCCTAATCTCGATCTATGCCAACCCAACAAACACCTTCCGAGACACCTGTAGAGCACCTTTATAATCACCCATTTACGTTCTGACGTTTGGTAGCACACAAAGTGTTCCTACGGTATTCGGGAGTTGCATAATCTCATACTCTGAAGAACTTGTATAAGTCATGAAGAAAGCAGTAGCAATGAAACTGTCACGATCATAATGCTAAGCTAACGGATGGATCATGTCCATCACATCATTCTCCTAATGATGTGATCCCGTTCATCAAATGACAACATATGTCTATGGTTAGGAAACATAACCATCTTTTATTAATGAGCTAGTCAAGTAGAGGCATACTAGGGACTATATGTTTTGTCTATGTATTCACACAGGTATTAAGTTTCTGGTTAATACAAATCTAGCATGAATAATAAACATTTATCATGAATTAAGGAAATAAATAATAACTTTATTATTGCCTCTAGGGCATATTTCCTTCAGTCTCTCACTTGCACTAGAGTCAATAATCTAGATTACATAGTAATGATTCTAACACCCATGGACCTTTGGTGCTGATCATGTTTTGCTCGTGGAAGAGGCTTAGTCAACGGGTCTACAACATTTAGATCCGTGTGTATCTTGCAAATCTCTATATCCCCCTCCGACACTTGATGATGGATGGAATTGAAGCGTCTCTTGATGTGCTTGGTTCTCTTGTGAAATCTGGATTCCTTTGCCAAGGCAATTGCACCAGTATTGTCACAAAACATTTTCATTGGACCCGATGCACTAGGTATGACACCTAGATCGGATATGAAATCCTTCATCCAAACTCCTTCATTTGCTGCTTCCAAAGTAGCAATGTACTCCGCTTCACACGTAGATCCCGCCATGACGCTTTGCTTGGAACTGCACCAACTAACAGCTCCTCCATTCAATAAAAATATGTATCCGGTTTGCGACTTAGAGTCATCTAGATCAGTGTCAAAGCTTGCATCAACGTAACCGTTTACGACGAGCTCTTTTTCACCTCCATAAACGAGAAACATATCCTTAGTCCTTTTCAGGTATTTTAGGATGTTCTTGACCATTGTACAGTACTCCACTCCGGGATTACTTTGGTACCTCCCTGCTATGCTTATAGCAAGGCACACATCAGGTCTGGTACACAACATTATATACATGATAGAACCTGGGGCTGAAGCATAGGGAATGGCTTTCATTTTCTCTCTATCTTCTGCAGTGGTCGGGCATTGAGTCTGACTCAACTTCACACCTTGTAATACAGGCAAGAACCCTTTCTTTGACTGATCCATTTTGAACTTCTTCAAAACTTTATCAAGGTATGTGCTTTGTAAAAGTCCAATTAAGCGTCTTGATCTATCTCTATAGATCTTGATGCCTAATATGTAAGCAGCTTCTCCGAGGTCTTTCATAGAAAAACTCTTATTCAGGTATCCCTTTATGCCATCCAGAAATTCTATATCATTCCCAATCAACAATGTGTCATCCACATATAATATCAGAAATGCTACAAAGCTCCCACTCACTTTCTTGTAAATACAGGCTTCTAAAGTCTGTATATAACCATATGCTTTGATCACACTATGTCGATGGGAAACGACACCTATGGGATCACAAGAATCCCTACTGCGGTTGCAGGGCGCGGGATCGTGAGAAGAGCGGGACCAGTAATCAGCACAAGGATGATTTACCCAGGTTCGGGACGCAAGGATGCGTAAAACCCTACAATCCTGCTTTGGTGGATGTATTCAGTGTTCTTGAGCTCTCGAACTAGCTACGGGTGCTGCCTGGTTCAAAAGAGCCGAATCCTTTTCCAGTGCGCCATGGGCCTCCTTTTATAGGCGAAAGGAGCTGCCACAGTGGCACACATGAGGTGGAAAGTTCTACAGTGCTACGAGCTTATCGCCCGTATTACAGGACAAGACGCATTTAATGCATGGCTTAGGTGTCCCTTCACTTTATCGGGGACGGGGGCGAGGCCCGTCCCGTCGGTTGCCGCTTCTCCTCTCTTTGACACGCGCCCTGGCCAGCGATGCATGCGGTGCCATGTAGGAAGGCAAGTAGTTGAGGTGGCGTGATGGTGGAGCCACCACGAAGGGCTGCATGCTGCCATGCAGGTGCCTGCCCAGCTGGTTGGGTTGGCAGCTGCATGTGAACGGTGGCGGAGACTTGGCTTGTGTGGGCCTGGCAGTGGCCCCACTGTCGCCCTCGGCGAGGGCCTAGCCAGGTGGCCCGGCAAGGGTCTTGCCGTGGCACGCTGTTTGTCCCCGGCAAGGACCTTGCCGGGGGTCTCGTGGGCTTCCTCGGCAAGAACCCTGCCGAGGATCATTGCCTTCCAATCCTCATCTGATCTTGAATATTCTTTGTCTTCACAAAGATCTGCATGCCACCACGGAGGTGCCTCCCGAGCCCTGCCCCAACGCGTTTGTTAGCATTGGTGAGTTCGAAGGTGGCTCGCTCCGTTGGTGTGGGCGAGCTGCCCCGGCAAGGGTCTTGCCGGGGCTGCTGAGGCTGCCCCCGGCAAGGGTCCTTGCCGGGGAAACCTGCTTTGCCCGTCTGATCTCTGTGTCCTTGGCCCTTGTCGTTGCTTTGTTTTCCATGTACCTTCGGCTTCTCTCCGGCTTCCCTCCCTTGCCCTACTATGTGTGGCCGTGGCGGGTGGCTCTGACTGCCCATGCACAATTAAAGGGGTCAAATGGAGAGCCCCTACTTTTGCACACCAACAGGAGCCCCCGGGCCTGGGCCATACATAAGCGCGGCACGTTGTTGGGCCAGGCCCAGAACGGTGTGCGGGTAGGTGAGGCGGATTTTTACCGTGGTAACTGCTCCGCCCGCTGCGCTTCCCCTATGACCTGTGTTGAACGCGTGACGTGGGGTTGCGCGTGCGTGTGTGATCAAAGCACGCTGGCGTCATCTGGTGGTGGACAGTAAAGAAGTGGCTTGCGTGTCTCTTCGAGACCGCAAGGCCGCTGCTCATTTACTACCCTTACTCGGGAACCGCCGCTTCACGCGTCCCATTGTGCCCGTCCTTTGCGCCACGTTTTATGCATGCATGATGCAAAGCGAATGACAGGCACGCGAGATACGGGAAGTCGCGCGCGTGCGGGCCGATTCCCATGCGCCTTTAATTGAGCGGGGAGGATGGTCGACGGCCCCACCCGTGGTCACTTCAACGGGCTGGATTGGTCGAGAGGGGCGGCCGAGCCTCGCCCCC